>NC_092224.1:32906848-33069348 GCF_036320965.1 Panulirus ornatus
TGTCTGTATGTTACGGGTGTGGTGGTGCGTGGTTTGTCCATGTTGGTTGATCGCGATAACTCGCGTTTTATACGTAATATTTTGGATTTTAACCCATCTACACAATACTAGGAGTGACCTCTACACTCATAGGACCCCCTATTTTGAACTCTTGTATACCACTAAGTTGCCTTTTAAACGTATGCACGCTTCTTGCATTAACAGTTTCCATGTTTAGTCAGTTCCAAGCATCTACCTCCCTTACACTAAACAGGACTTCCTTTCGGTCTTTTTGTTAACAGGCTCTTTTTGTCCAGCTTCGTGTCATGGCCTCTGGCTGGACTGGTGCTGCATCTCGTGAAGAACTGTTGTTCACTGTCGACATTGTCCAGCTGATTTAGAGACTTGAGGGCTGTAATCAGGCCTCCTCTCCCCCTCCTCTCTCTCTCTCTCGCTCTTCCATGTTGGACAAATTTGTAGCCTTGAGCCTTTCTCAGTTCAGGGTACCATCTCCGTTTCCCTTCACTGAGACTCTCTCAGTTCGATCTATGTACTGCTCCTTCAGGAAGGTCAACAGACTCGCGAAACATAATCCAGTTATGGTTTCATAGTGATTAGCTGAGTAAAAAATTTCCTTATCCATATACTTAACTATGGTTCTTTCAATTGTCATGCTGTGATAGTTTGCCTCACACAATTTTCATGCTCTGGAGCTCTGCCAACAGGCCAAGCATCATAATGTCGACCTATAGATGTGTTTCCCAAATAGATTCCTATAGTTTATTTCCTCTAGATTACGACAATGGCATCTCGACCTTTTTTTCTTCACTGTATCCCATCCCCATGAACTTGCATTGTGTCCCATTCCCATGATCTTGCACTTACTTGGACTGTGTGTCATCAACCATAAATCAAAGACCACTCTGGAGTTTGTCCAGGTCCCTCGTTGAGCTGAGGTAATCACTGTCATTCGTAATCTCTCTCTCGTGGCCGCGGCATCATCTGCAAACGTGTGCAGAAAAGAGTCCAATCCATCAGGCAGGTCGTTTCCATACGTCAAGAGCGTACAGCCGCAGTGGGGTCAAGACAGATCCATTTCATAGGGAACTAAAGAAAGACGAAGCTCCAGAGATGTTCAAAAGGACTAATATCGTGCCCATGTCTAAGAAAGATCTCGAAATAGCCCCAAACTACAAGCCTCACAAGTGTGACCGGGAAAATACTGGAAAGGATGAATAAAAGAAAAAAAAAAGCAATAGGATAACTACTTGAGGAAACTACCTAGCTGCTTCCCTACCTGATGTCTACAGTTGCTGGGTATCGTAGCAGCGCCTATCGATCATTGGTATGCACCAGGCGAGTACGATGTTTCTTGGTGATTTCTATTATGCTAAGGGAATTACATACTATTGTGAAGTTATAGATTTGCGTACGATGTGAATCTGGAGAGCTGTATTGTTACTAGTCTGTTGCGTGTTGTTAGTGATGTAGTGTCTCTGGCGTATTGCATTTTTTTTAAGTTATTGTAGTATTGCAGTTTTTCTTGGAGTATACAGGAAGTGTTGGTGTTTCTGGTGTGTTGCATTCTGCCATGTTTGATTAAGAAAATATAGTGTTTCTGTTGTGATGCTGTCTTCCAAGGGCCTTGTGTTGTGTACCTAGTTTGTTGCGGTGTTTCCTACAAGTTGCATTCCGCCATGGTATTGCGTTATGTGTCTTCGGTGCATCTAAAGTGCAGGTGGTAGATTTAGACGTTGGAGAGTGCCATAGGACATGTAGTGTGCTGAGAGCTGTATTGCATCTCCTGGGGTTTAGTGTGTTTAGAAGATAAGATGTGTTGGCGTTGGAGTAGGTTTTTCATGGGTGTTATTGAGTGTCCTTTCTTCTTCTTCTTCTTCTTCTTCTTCTCCTCCTCCTCCTTCTTCTTCTCCTTCTTTTTCTTCTTCTTCTTCTTCTTCTTCTTCTTCTTCTTCTTCTTCTTCTTCTTCTTCTTCTTCCTCTTCTTCCATGGTCTTTCTGAGGTCTTTCCAAGGTACTGCTCGAGAATTCCTTGGGTGTTGTCATGTGATGCTACGATGTTACAATGTGTTCAGTGTGTTGTGGTGCATCAGGTGTGTTGCACATTGCCCGATTTGTGGTGGTAGTCTCATGTTTGATATGTCATGCCGTTTTCCTAATGTTCTTTGGCAGATGGTTGAACTAACTATTGCAGTTCCCTATTTACGCTGTACAAGGAGGTAGTTCTCTACACTCTTGGAGACACATCTCTTGAACACCCTCTTCTGTCATACAAAATCTTCACCTTCTGTTTAATCTCCACAATTCTCCTCTTTCAGTCTATTCCATTCATCCATCATTCTCATACTGAGAAAGCACTTCTTTCCATCTATCAACAAGCGTTCTGCTTCATCCATGTTATATCCTCTACTTGTTCTATCCTAACGTGTTTTCAAGAACTGATCACTGCCTACGTCATCAGTCTGGTTTACAGACTTAAAGGCTGTGATCAGATCTCCCTCTCATTTTATTTTTTCCATGGTGGGCAAATGTAAGGCTTCTAGCCTTTCCCTGTCACTCAGCGTTTTGATCTCTGGTATAATCTGTGTTGCTCTCCCTTTTTTTTACGATTATTGTGTGAGATTAATATTTGTGTATTGGGCGGGGGAAGAACTTTCAATTCATGTTCTCTCGTCCCTTTACCTTTTATATATATGTACCATGACTTTATTATCATATTTACACACACACACACACACACACACACACACACACACACACACACATAGGGCAGTTTGGCGATGCGTTGCTAACAGACCCCCGTCAAAGAGACCTCCTCCCTGACCCCCTACCCTCACGGACCGCCTTTCGTCACCCCAGTCGACTTGTACCATACACACAGACAAGAACGGTCCTATACCTGCCATTGTGAACATCATGAATAATCCATGAACACTTGCAGAGCTATGTAAGTAAAGGGCTTAGTTTCCTCTTAGGCTATGTGGTATATCACTGTATTACTGCTCCTATTCATCACTTAATGCCCAAGTAAGTGCATGATGTATAAACCGTAGTGTCTACTTTGTAAACGTCCCTGTATACCTGTATACCTGCCACCCTGACTATGTAGATGTATCTCACTCAAGTACTTATCTACAAAGTGGAAAAATAGCCAGCCCCACCTTGATCATACGCTCGTTCATAACAAGTTAACTAGCTACCATTATGACGTCCCAGTTCTGTAAAATCTGTAGTACCTCACCTGTGTGGTATGACCTCACAGTTCTATAATATCTGTAATATCTCGACTATGTACTTTCACCCGAATGGCTACCTATATTCAATAACTCGTTATCTATCCATTTATTCATTTACATACACAAACCGCAGCTTCAGCCATGTATACCCATTTATCCAACGCGTGTCTACTTTGATGTATCTTGTGCTATACTGTGGCTGGAGTGTTGAGATGCATCTGAGCTGTGGTATCGGTTTCCGATTGCATTCCAGCGTCTGATGTGTCTAGCGAATGTAGGTGTTGTGGTATACTTACCGGTATTGATCGCCAGGATTGTTGAACGTCTGGTGTGTAGTTAATGTGTTGCGGTGTTTCTTGGATATGTTACTGTATCCTATGTGATTTTTGTACGATTTATTCTTTCTTCTTGTATTGGTTCAGTAATTTCATCGGGGTTTTTTTTATGTGGACATTGTTGGTTGATCTTGTATCCTAAGTAGGATTTATATGTCTTTTCCTTTTTTCACATCATGGCATCTTTCGTGTTATTTGTATGAATCATTGTGCTATTTGCAATCTTCGTGTCTATCGTCCTGTTTGTATTTCTTAGTGCTTTTTAGGATCCACAAGCGTCTTTTTGTGTTAAATGTAGGATTGTAAGAGTGCTTTTAGTGTGACTTTTGCATTGCTTGCATGATTTCCTAAGGTCTTTCAAGTTGCTTGTATAGTTCTGTATTTGTCTTGTCTTGATTACTGCTTCCCTTATGTTTTGTGGCTGTGTTGTTTGTGTTGTGTGAGTTTCGTCCACCATATCTCGTGTCTTTTGTAAATTTTGGTCAATATGACGTGTCTTTTATGCATCTTTAGATCTGTGTCCGTTTTTGTCATTCATTTCGTCCATTCCATATTGTTTCAGTCATTTATTTCGTCCCTTTCGTATTGATTGAATCATTTATTTCGTCCCTTTCGTATTGTTTGAATCATTCATTTCGTGTTTTTTATGTTTCACTTATTTCGTATTTTCTGTGTTATGTTCTATTCATTTCCTGTCTTGTTTGTTGTGTATATCTCTGATTTCGTGTCTATCGTGTTCGTTGTATCATTTCGTTCGTGTCTTTCGTGTCCGCTGTGTAATTCGAGGTTTTTGACTCGTTTGTATCACTCATTTCGTGTCCTTTGTGTCGTTTGTACCATTTCCTCGTGGTCATTCCACCGTATCCAGGATGTTTCTCGTTTTATCTCGCTCCGGAGTTTGATCTTTATCTCTTATCTGATAGCGAGAACTCTCTCTCTCTCTCTTACAGTCCTGTGCCAGAATTTCCTTTGCCCACACTCTGACATTTCCTTTTTTTCTTTTCTTTTCTAGTCGTCCTTCCACCCAACCCCTCCCCCCTCTCTCTCTCTCTCTCTCTCTCTCTCTCTCTCTCTCTCTCTCTCTCTCTATCTATCTATCTATCTATCTATCTATCTATCTCCGCGAGGGAAAGACAAAAAAGAGATTGAATTAATTCTCCGTTTTCCTTTCCTTTTTCGACTTGCGGCGGCACTCCTCAGCTCCGGATGATTGCTTAGGAGCTGCGCCTCTTCCGTCTATGGAAACGAGTGTCCGTTACGTAGAGGTAGAAGAGGAGAGGAGGAGGAGGAGGAGGAGGGGAGAGGAGAGGAGAAGAGAGGAGGAGGAGGAGGAGGAGGGAAGAGAAGAGGAGAAGAGAGGATGAGGAGGAGGAGGAGGAGGAGAGAAGAGAGAGAGAGGAGGAGGAGGAGGAGGAGGAGGGAAGAGCAGAAGAGAGGAGGAGGAGGATGGGAGGTGGTGGCAAGCCGCCGCACTTGCCCAGGCCTGTCTCTTCAATCACCCAAATGAACGTGTGATAATGCGGCTGCGAGGGTAATTTACCGTCTTTGTGTAAAGGTATGTTCGGTGTAAGAGCATGGAGCCAGTCCCCGGCGTAATTCCCTGTCATCTGCAGCACTTGGGTCCTTAATCTGCCGGGCTGGGGTGTTGGTTATCAGTGGCTCATCTGCAAGGTAACAGATGGCCGCCAGTACTCCCGGCCGGGGGAGGGAAGGAGAGAGAGAGAGAGAGAGAGAGAGAGAGAGAGAGAGAGAGAGAGAGAGAGAGAGAGAGAGGAGGGAGAGAGAGAGAGAGAGAGCGAGAGAGAGGTGCGCGAGGATGATGCTGGCTGGGGAGGGCCTGGATTGATCTACCATGCGCCAGAGGGCAGAGTTAAACTCAGTATCTAGCCACTAGATGGCAGGCTAGATCTAACTCCTCGTTGCCAGTAACTAGACGCCTGCCTGCAAGGTGGCTGGTCACAGCAAGCGGCAGACTAGACCTAGAATCAAGCTGTGTGATGGCAGGATAGATTTAGAAAGCCAGCTGCTCGATGGCAAGTTGAGGATTGAAATCCAGTGTTTACCTTCCAGATGGCTGACTGGGCTGATATTTAGCCGGCAGATGGCAATCCCAGATCTGGCGCAGATGGCTGGTCATACTTATCATCCATCCTTAGATAAGGATGATCAGTCCCACTATCCATTCCCAGATAGTTGGTCAAGGTCACCATCCATCCGCCAGATGGCAAGTCAGACTCGACCATCCAGCCACCAGATGGCAAGTCAGACTCACCATCCAGCCGCCAGATGGCGAGTCGGACTCACCATCCAGCCGCCAGATGGCAAGTCAGACTCACCATCCAGCCGCTAGATGGCAGGTCAGCCCGACACCCCGGCCACGCTCCACTCTGCTATTATCCTTAATTACCCAAAACAAACACGGTAATTATGACGCGCCGCATTCACGCCGAGGAGAGGTACATAAAGGGAGGGTAAGCATGGGTGAGGAGGCCGACCCCTTCATCTACCTCACCTTCCTCTCACTCTCTCTCCCTGACGACCTCACGACACGACCTAGCTCTTCAACCCCCAGAGCAAGAGACGAACATCCCTCAAGGTTGGACTCAGATAAATACACTTTGAATGTCCTTGATGCGAGGGACGACGTATATAACCGGGTTCCCCTGGTGCATTTGGTGAGGTTCTCACTCAGGTACTGATGAGGGCTTCTTTGAACACGCCCTCCAGGGACATCGTACATCAACTGGGTCTCACGACGCAGAGCTTCTTAGCCAGATATTGATGAGTCTCAGGCCCTTGCCCTTCGCAGACATCAGACATCAATAGGTCTTCTGGTGCTATTGAGGTCCCAAGCCAGGTTCTGATGGAAGGCCTGCCCTCCCTCTTCAGGGACTACCCTTCAGGGACATCACACATGAGCAGATTTCGTGATGCTCCTGTGGTTCTTAGGGTACTGATGATGGCCCCTCCCCTCACACGGACCTACATACCCTCCAGGGGTATCGTACATCAACAGGTCTCTTACTCATGAGGTAAGGCTCTGAGTCAGGTCTAGTTAAAGACCCTTGGGGTTCTACTACCTGCCGCCAACACTCCTCCCTGCGCTCTTCAAACGACCTAGAGGAGAGACGTCGTGTCAGCTTGGCGTATATACCATCACTACTGGGAACCCCAACGTGTCAGCATTAATTCCTCCTTGTATCATTTGACTTATAGTCCCTGTCCATACTTTCTAACGCCATCCCTTATTCTACTTCAGTTACCCTCCCTCCTGATTTTCTTTCATTTCCCCGTTCTTCTAACTCTTTTTACTGCATGTCTTCTTCGTCATGCAGTTCTCTCTCTCTCTCTCTCTCTCTCTCTCTCTCTCTCTCTCTCTCTCTCTCTCTCTCTCTCTCTCTCTCTCTCTCTCTCACACACACACACACACACACACACACACACACACACACACTAGATCTACCTCTGAACGAAATACTAATGACTCAAATTCTTACATCCTGATAGTCTGGCCCAACTGTTTCTCAGAACAGAAACTGACTGATTTCTTCTGGTACAGTTTTTCTTTTTTTTTACACCGTAAGTTCTCATGGAATAAGCAGGTACAGACAGCTTAATGAAATTTGATATGAAGCTGTGAACGCACTGAAGACTATTATTTCTGGAGGAGAGAAAGAGGGAGAGCAAGAATGATATACTGGATCCAGGAGGGACAGAGAATATCAATGCACAGCAAGAGCGAAATGATATACGTAAATTCTCAGTTCAGGAAAAAGGGATAAAAAAAAAGTAACATTCCAGCAATAACAGGGTTTTTTTTCATAAAGCTAAAATGTAATATGACATTCGTAGTGTAATAGACGAGGATTACCTTTGGTTCTTTTAAGTCCTGGGAAATATAATATACCAAAGAGGACATTATAAAATTTGTTCAGAACTATGAACTATTTTCCGATCTGTGATGAACATACAAGGAAAAGTGAACTGTTCTCTGCACTTGCGGTTTTTACCTTTTAAGGAGAACAAGAACGAGGTGTTCTATCTGACGTCACAGAGGTAAACAAACACCTCAGTTCGGCTTCCCGGTCAGAGACGAGTCTACCGTAAACTAGTGTCCTGTGGATTCACCTTCAGTGGTGAGTCTCTTGAGCGACCAGTTGTCATACTGGTTTACGTTCAGAAGTAAGCCTAGCGTGAGCAGTTGTCGTATTAGGTTTACGTTCGGAGGTGGTCTACCGTGTTTATCATTTTAGTTTACGTTCACATATGACCTTACTGTGAACTGCTGTCATGTTGGTTTACGATCAAGAGTGAGTCTACCATGAGTGTTGTGTTGGTGTATAACCAAAGTGGAATCTACCGTAAACTATGGACGTGTTGGTTTACGCTCAGAGGTGAGTCTACCGTAAACCTTTTATCATATTGATTTACGTTGAGAGGTGAGTTTACCGTGAGTTGTTGTGATATAAGTTTACGTTCAGAGATAAATCTAATATTAACTCTTGTCATTCTGGTTTACATTCAGAGGTAACTCTGCCATGAACTGTTGTCATTTTGGTTTACATTTAGAGATGCCATTCTATTGGTTTACGTTCAAGGGGTATCTCCCGCTGCTTGGTGTCATCTTTGTTTCACAGTTAAAGATAAACCCAGTGTGATTCGTTCTTAAAATTGCCCACAATGATTTCTTGTTAGGCTGGGGCTTCAACGAAGCTGTTCCGAGCTCTTTTTCTCTGTCTGTCGAGACGGGCGCTGGAACGAAGCTGCATCGAACTCTGTCTCTGCCTGTCGAGACGGGCGCTTGAACGAAGCTGTACCGAACTCTGTTTCTGCCTGTTGAGACAGAAACTTTATGGAGTAAGTCTACTGTTAAGTGTTGGTTTACAGTCAGAAGTGAACTCAATGCAAACTGCTCTCATGATTGATTTATGCTCAGAAATAAGTTTACCGTAAGCTGTTTTCATGCTGGTTTACTCTCAGAATTGAGTGGTTTTCATAGAATTACCAACCACGAACGTGAAGCTGATTTGATCGATAATTCCAGGGTTCGAATCCTTTGTATCTTTTTTTTTAATATAGGTGTTTGCATTGGCAAGCTTCCAATCCTCTGGAACTTTCCCAGTGGCATTTGACACTGAAGAATGGAAAGACAAAGGTTCAGATATTTTATTCTTAGATTCTCTCTTCGTGGTCGAATAAAAGTCATCAGGACACCCCTTTTTACCTTCGTTTCATTTGATGCTGACAGTATTCTTGTACGTTTATGTCAGTATGTTGCTACATGTTCTCCTCCACCAGCCATGGGACTGGGTGTGGTACCTGGGCTAATGTCTTCAGAAGTATTACGCATGAAAAAAATTGAAATTTGATGCTTGCCTTGGCATTGTCTTAAACCAAGTCACTGGTTTTTTTTCTCTCTCTTTTTGATCTATAATGAACCAGTTAATTGGGTATAATGCTTCAATCTAAAATTCCTATAAAAACTTCAAGGTTTCTTTTTTCTTTTTTGCTATTTTCAGCAATATACGATTCATATTGAAGTATAGGTTTTCAGTCACTTTGCTCAACTTTACCTAACTTTATTTTGTTGGTTATTGTTGTTTATTGTGTATCTTATGTGATCTTTATTCAGACATCAGACACTTCTTCATTTCACTTCCCCCATCATTTTTGACTTCGTTGTGGAAGACAAACATCTGCTACACATTGGCACTTGTGTTCCCTTGGATGATTTGTGCCGCTGTCAGAGGCGAGTTTATTGTGCATCCCATGCTCATGCTGTGAGCTGTGGCGCAAAAAGAAAAGGATTACGAAGGTCACAAAAGGTCTTTTGTCAAACCTCACTGGACAGATCATTATTACATAAATTGTTACAAAATTGGTTTTTATTACATTGACTAAGAGTCTTTCCTACAATAAGTTTGCCGACTACATGCAAAGGTAGACACTACCTTAGAAATTTCGGTATCTTGTTATACATGCAAAAAGTGGATACAGTTATAGAATTTCAGGTATCTTGTTACTAACAATAAGGCGTTGTGTCATTTCTTGCAGCTTTTTTTTTTTTTAATATTCATCCTGAAAAGGCCCTTTTTTTTTTCCACAGTCTAAGACATAGTGTTCTAGTGTGAGTCCAAATCTCTGGCCAGACACTTTCCCCTGCTACTTTCCCCCCAAGCTGCCCCTCTCGTTTTCAAAGACGATCTCCAACCATCTCATCCTCTTGAGAGAATGTGAAGATCATGAAGATATACGGTTGCGTTGACCAACATTACGACCAATACTGAGAAGTAACTTCAGAAGTTGCCTGTCAGCGACACCATTCGTACGAAACTTCCCTTTAATCACGACAATACAGACACGATTCTCAGCTGTAGCTGGAACTTTATAAAATCAAGTCACGAGTAGGTTTCTCAACCTCTTATGTTGGGAAAATCATCAAGCAAGGTTAAGTCGGGCTTTGGAAGAGTGAACCTCCGCACTGTGGTGCCGGTGTGTTGAAATCGATCATATTCGAATCGTATTTATTACAGGTTTGTGCTAACAAGTCACGAAGTCTTTCATCGCCATTTACTATTTGCTCAAGGAGGGGCTCGTCTGTAAATCAATCCTGTTATCATCTTTTCATCAAGCTTATCATTTTCTTTTTTTTTCCATGAAATTCAGTCGATATTATCAAAAGCAACAACATTTTCAGTGAGGGATTGATATCAACTTTCACCATGAATAAGACGCCACCACTTTTTTTTTTCCACTGTTACTGTCCATCAAATGTACCCTGCAGTTGCCTGTTCAGCAAGGAAATCCATATATCCTTAGCATCGAACCATGATTCAAAGGCATCAATTATGTCGTGACTTCCCTCCAGTGCACCTGCTTCTAAAAGTAGAAATTTTCTTCGTATGTTGTGTGCACTCGCTTAAGACATTCTGATGAATGACTGAGAATTGTTCGAAGTCCTTACATAAAGGAACAGACCCGCTTTACATGGGCAAAAAAACAAAAAGATACATGTAGGCTCTTTTAGGAGCCTGTCCAAAAATAAAGAAGTCGGTCTCATCGTCAGCACATATCAGGCTTTATGCTAAAAAGTCGCCACGTGTTTATGAGCTTAACACACTCCTATAAACAGAAGTTAACTTGATTATCAAGACTCAGTACCATGGCGAAGAAGGTGTTCCCAATGCTGATCGTTGGGGGTACACTTGAAATCAAAAGCCCTAATTATCAGTTTTGATCCTGATATGATCACCAAGTTGGTCATCTTTCTCCAAATGCTCTTCCTCTGTCTTTTCCTGAAAGTGTTGATGGTATCAGCACGACAGAGAGCAAGATTATCACCATCGCCATCAACGCTGACGTCCTGTGTTCCATCTGTGATGTCATCTACCCAGGAAAAACAATGTTGTTTAAGCTGGAAGGGTTTCCAGCACTGACATCCTCCAGCTGACCTCAGATGGCGGGGTTACCAGCCAGGTCTGACCTTACGATCCTTATCTTTTCCATCATCCTAAGCCTGGAAAACCGATTCTCTTTCGATATTGGCTTTATACCTCGTCACACTACTTCGAGGGGGCCGGTCAACAAAAGCGGGACAAGATTGATTTGTATGAGGTGCTTCGTCACCCCCAGCGGTACTCCTCCCTGGCGTCGGTGGCTCATCGGTGCCCCCGACAGCCCAGCAAGGCTGGTCTTCATGGATTCTTGAAGTATTTTCCACCTAGTGGGATGAGGCGTTGATCATTATCGACGGGAGCAATCATCACCACCAGGATTTATAGATTCTGGCACAGCCTTCGTATCAATGATAATAATAATGATGATGATAATGATGATAATGATAATGATACCAACAACAATAGTAATAATGTTAATAATGATGATACTGATGATGATGATAATAATAATGATAATAATAATGACAATAATAACAATAATAATCATAATAATAATGATAACAATAATTAATAATAATAATAATAATAATAATAATAATAATAATAATGATAATAGTAATAACAATAATAATGACAATAATGATAATAATGATAATGATAACATTTATAATGATAATGATAATAATAGTGATAATGATAATAATGATAGTGATGATAATAATAATGATAATAGTAATAATAATAATGATTCTTTTAGCGATCAACATGGCACATACTAAGATATATCCCAACCATAACCATATGGAATGAAAGGTATTTAGCGTAAGAAAAAAGATTAAAGAAGTCACTCGAAGCTCCTCAAATGTCTTTGTGGACCTGACTCTTGCAGAAAAGAGACTGTAGACAGAAGGAAAAAATATAAGAAGGAAGAGAGTCCAGCAGCTCCTGCTCAAGGGAGGAAGTATCATAAAGGTCAACCCTCGTGTGGTTGGAGTCGAGACAGAAACTTTAGGAATCAGGTTCAGGCTCTTGTACCAGGTGCCCAAGTGGACAGCTCACGAGAACAGTGGCCAACATAATACCTGAAGGAGAAGGGAGTGGAGCAGCATCATCGCAGCGGGTAGAAAGGGATGGTTGAGGAAAGATAATCCCCTGATGTCTAGAGAAGTAATGATGGAAACTTTTTTATTACACTTTCTATATCATATACCATTTGGTGAAGGAAGAGCCACCTAAATACGTGAGCAGTACTCCATGCTGGGGTAAACAAGGTCACTATATTCAGCTGCTCATGAGAATGGTAAGCACAATTCCTATACAACATCTCCAGTTCATGGTAAGCAGATATATATATTTTCTTATGGTGATTTTCTGTGAATTTCAAGAAAGAGTGGAGGAAATTTTTATACGCATCATGTCTATGTTATTGCATCGATGGATATTAACGTATTGAGACTGAACAGATGGAAACGAGTGATATTCAAAAAAAGACCTACTGTTAGAAATTGAACTTTTAGGGCCCTTAGATTTAATACGGTCTCTGCCTCCCCATTTCGAGAGACTGCAGAGGACTGAATTAGGAAAGACGTGGTCAGTGCGAGAGAAAGAACTGATATCAGTAGAAGCAGGGAATGGAAATTTTTGAGTCGAGATAAACTGAAACTGCCATAGGATAGAGCCTTGAAGAACACCAATTTTGATTGAATAAGAGAAGAGGATGTCGCTCTATCAGAGACCGACAAGATCTGGAGTTATGCTTTCGAGGACTGAAAGAAGCTGAAAAGCAAAGGAAAGGAAGATTAGAAAGCAATGACACGCCACAACAACCTCTCAAATGCTTTAAGAGTTATCTTGGGCCACGACGTAAGATTCACCAGTAATGCCTGAGACGAAGAGAACCAGAGTGCCACGGGCGATAATACCAGCTGACTCTATACAGCTAAAGCCATAATGACAATCAGGAAGAAGGGAATAGGGGACGACTGAACGGATGAAAAAGTAAAGGGGAGTTTCGAAGAATTCTTGTAGAGGATCCAGAGGTGATTGCGATAGTGTTTATGCTTTCCGACTCGTCTTCTCCACACTATCTCGTTGGCGCTGGGGCTGAACTGTTCTCCACTTTTAAGTTACTTTTGAACTTATCATTTATTTCCTCGTATATCTGTAATTCGTCATGTCTAACCCTTGTCTTTCAATCACCTTAATTTGATTAGCCGTTCTTTAATTAACATTGTATCTCCGATAGAGTTATTGAATAGTCTTGGATTATCTCCTGTCTTCTCCAAAATAACCTTTTCACCTCTTTGTCATCTCCTTCCTTATGTTGTTATATGCATTCTTTGCCCTCTTATTCCGTTGCTGGTTGGCTGATGTGCCGTTTATACCTTATCCATTGTACAGTCTTAAACCCTTTTGCATTCTGGTATCTTTCAGTGAATCATATCTTTCTCTTTTTTTCAGTCTTTTTCTATAGTTGCTATGTGTGTGTGTGTGTGTGTGTGTGTGTGTGTGTGTGTGTGTGTGTGTTCGTTGCATAAGACGCAAGGTGTCTAGACCAGTTTACAATGCTATCACGTGTCTTCTCAATTGATATATATTTAGTCCCCTTGTCAAGCTTACCAGTCTTCATAGCTAAGGATATTCTGGGAGTCGCTAACTGATCTTTTGCCTTTATTTTCGTTCTTGCTTTGAACTGGACAACGTCTGTGTTGAAGAAGCTCACAATGATGTACAGACAAGTTTCCCTTTCCTTTGTCTCCCACAGCCAGATCCAGTGGTTAGCCTCTGTATCATTACTACAATAATACCATAGGTCGATTGCTTAATATGTATATTGTCGTATGCATGCTTCCGAGTATGTGGCTTAGTGTGTGGGCATCTGTGTGTGTGTGTGTGTGTGTGTGTGTGTGTGTGTGTGTGTGTGTGTGTGTGTGTGTGTGAACGTGTTTTGTGGGTGTTCAAATGTATAAATGCCTGAGTGTGTGGGAATCCAAGTGTATATGAGTGTCCTGATGTGTTCACGGTGTCCGAGATTGTCCTACGATATCCTGTGTGTTGGTATCCTGCAGTGTGTATGGGTGTTTTGGAATGCACATTGGTATCCTGCAATAAGTATATGTGTCCTGTAGTGTGTATGGGTGTCCTGCAATATGTATGGGTGTCCAGTAGTGTGTATGGGAATCATGCAATATGTAGGGATGTCCTGTAATGTATATGGGTATCCTGCAATGTGTATGGATGTCCTGTAATGTGTATGGGTATCCTACAAGGTGTATGGATGTCCAGTAATGTGTATGGGTACCCTGCAATGTGCATGGGTGTCCTGTAGTGTGTATCTGAACCCATGTGTATCTGTGGGATGTACGCTGTGGAGTGTGGCACTTGATGTGTTTATGGTGATGGCTTCCTTTGTGTGAGCTGGTTACGGCTGCCTGTGGGTGACAGCGAGAGTGACACTGGGCCCTGATATGTCTGATCAGCAAAAAGGTAGAGGGATAACCACCCTCTCTCAAGGTTAACCTGATGAGTAACACGAATATCTCATGACTGTAGCCTGAGACTTAACCTGCGTGTGTTGGATGTTCGATAGTACATTGGAAGCCATACTGTTGATCAGAAATAAAACTGTGAGATTCAAGATGTCCAAAGATGTGAAAGTTGAAAATGGATGCAAAGACCTTGGAAAGGGTAGATGATTAATCAACTGGACGATAGCTAAATGGGTCAGAATTATCACCCTTCTTAGGGATGGGATGAATCAACTCATGCTTCCAGGAAGAAGGAAAAGGTCTGATTTTTAAACAGGAATGTAAGAGACGAGCGAGCAATGGTGCAGATTCGCACGCTCCTAAATGTGATTTGATGGATTCAAACCAAAACTTTAGGATATACCTTGGAGCGTGAATGAGTATGGCCTTTTTTGCCTGTTTTCCTGGCGCTTCCTCGCTGAAGCTGGTGGGCAGCGACGCTATCTGTGTGGCGGAGTGGCGACGAGAATGGATGAAGGCAAGCAAGTAGGAACATATACATGTGTATATATGTATATGTCTGTATATGTATGTATATATAGGTATATGGGCCTGTATGGGTGTTTATGCATATATATGTGTATATGAGTATATGGGCCATTCTTCGTCCATATGTATGTATATATATACATATAGGTGATACTGAGACCTGGATGCAAGAGTTTACACCGAGAGCGAAAATTCACCTTTTAGCGAGGCTGTATCGTTGGGAGTACAGTCTCGTCAGAGAGGTTTTAACTCCAAAGGTGTCTACATTTACTTGCCACTGGAGGAGATGCAGCATTGTAATGGAGCAGCCTTTAGAATGATATAGTTAACACCAGGGGCCTTTTATTATATATTCTTTTTTTTTTTCCAAAAGAAGGAACAGAGAAGGGGGCCAGGTGAGGATATTCCCTCAGAGGCCCAGTCCTCTGTTCTTAACGCTACCTTGCTAACGCGGGAAATGGCGAATAGTTTGAAAAGAAAAAAAAAAAAAAAAATATATATATATATATATATATATATATATATATATATATATATATATATATATATATATATATATATATTTATATATATATATATATATATATATATATATATATATATATATATATATATATATATATATATATATATACGTTGACCACACCTTAAAACCTGTCTTGGCCTGTTTTTACAGAGAACGTTAAGCAATGTGTTGGTTGAACCAGTTATCAACACTGCTTATATTGTTAATAGAATGTGCTCCTTTTGGGTATCCCATTAAACTTATCATTCTTGAAATAGTTTTTCGTGAAGAGGATGAGATAACGAGATTCTCCAACTTTTGAAACAAAATCACCCAGTTCACTGCTTTCCATTATAGTCAGTCCTCTAACTGAATACTAAGAGAAATATGTATAATTTCTCTTGATTTATTCATTATTCCAATGTGTGTACATCCTGCATGCGTCTTTGTGCATATGCATCTTAGTTTCATGTGTATATGTTACCTAGTTCAGCGTGTTCGTACCTTTGTATGAAGCTACATATATCTGCATTTTGTATATTGATTTTTTGTGTGTGTATTTCCGTTTGCTTATGTTTCTGTGCCTGTATATGGTTATGTGTGTGTGTGTGTGTGTGTGTGTGTGTGTGTGTGTGTGTGTGTGTGTGTGTGTGTGATGCTGTATTTGAGCAAAAAAAAAGAATCTAACTATTCCACGTCTTCAGCTTGGTAAACGAACCTATTTGGGTGAGAATATTAACAAGTCTCTCACCTATATTGTCATTCATAATTTCTCCTAGCTCTTTCCTTTTTTATCACAGTATTAGATATGCCTATGGTAGTCAGTACGAAGCAGAAAAAAAATTCTTTCCCTATTCTGATCCCTTACATCCTAATAGCATCCACTGTCATTTTCCGTCTTACACCTATGTCGATCGGAAACGGCCCGCTGTCGATCGACATCTGCTTGCTTTAGGGGAACCACGTCGACATCATTACACCTTAACATGCGGTGTGCCACAGGGAAACCAAGTTGGGGCCTCTATCCTTCCTTTTTCTCGTCAGTGACGCTATGATACACGCGAGCCACCGCTGGAAGTGCCCTGACATCCTCAAGGTAGTTATAGACTTCAAACATCGTAGTGCCACTATAGACGACGGTCAAAGCTCTCGGGAAGTCATGTTAACGCCTATCATCGAATCTTCCTCATACCGTCTGTACCTCCTCCGTCGACTGAAATTACTAGGCGTCCCATCATCTACGCTCAGGAATATTCATACTATTTTCATCTTACCTATGCTCACCTACGCCTCTCAAGCCTGGTCCTCCTCACTAGCAGCTATAGAGAGGGACCAGGTAGGGAGAGTGTGCAGAAGAGGGCATTCAGAGTTCCTCCTGGGCCCTTCTTACACCACCTACCAAGGGCCCCCTCATCTCGCTGAACCCTGTCCACCCTCTCCGACCAACACCGGCAGTTCACACGGCAATTTGCCAACAAACTGGTGACACATCCCCGTCACGGAGACCTCTCTCTCTCTCTCTCTCTCTCTCTCTCTCTCTCTCTCTCTCTCTCTCTCTCTCTCTCTCTCTCTCTCTCTCTCTCTCTCTCTCTCACCCCTTCCACCATGGAGTACTTCTGTTCTTCGCCCCAATCGACGTGTTACCATCTGAGCTCGCACAGACAGATGTAAGAACAGTCCTATACCTGAGCTAAGTAAGTAAACAGCTCAGTCTTCTGTTACTTAGGGTGTGTGGCATGTCATCTACTGTGTTATTGTAACTGTGCGCAATGCATACGTCATAGTATCTACTCTATATATCTGCCACCCTGACTCTCTCGGTGTACCTCACTCACGTGCTTATCCAAGGCGTGGAAATAACCAGCCCCACCTTGATCCTAAGTCCTTTTATGATTAGTTAACTACATATATCATCATGACCTCCCAGTCCTGTGATATCTGTAACACCTAAACTGTGCATTTTCAGCTGAGTGGCTGCCTAACTCCAATAAACAGTTATCTACGTATTCATTTATTTATATGAGTCACCTCGGGCCAGCCTAGGATTACACCACACCTAAATCATGTGTTCATCCTCCCTTGGGCTGATAGATAGATGAGGTACCTGGCTTACGCTAGTGTGTGTGTGTGTGTGTGTGTGTGTGTGTGCATAGAAGTAAAGACATGGTACATTTATACACGGTTAAGAGTCGTGGCAGCAATACGTGTGCAAAACTCTCCCCGTAACACACAAATAGTAATCACACACACACACACACACACACTCACACACACACACACACACACACACACACACACACACACACACACACACACACACACACATATCATCTGAACTCTGGTAATTTGTTTTACAGTCTTGGATGCTCCTTGATCATTCATGTTGAACCTTCTAATTGGTTAGTTATCCTCCACATGCCTTAGTCCGGTACATCTATATCCCCCAAAAAGCTAATGGAATAATCTAGAAATTTCTTATTTAAAGAATCAGCTGCAATCATTCCCCCTCTTCCTCTGCACCTGCAACATTAATGCAATAAAGACTATAATCAACACACGTTTGGCGTACATTTTCCCATCCATCACCTGGATTGTCCCATCAGATCTGCAAATATGGCAGTGTTTTCCAATATGCGTCGCCCCCAGAGTGAGTGAGTTACTCACCATCCCCCCCACACCTGCATTAGTATCCCTCGTCCCTGTGTCATTAGCATGACCAGTGAAATGGTCAGGTTCATCCACCCCATGTCATGTCAGCACCCAGCACCAGCTGCATTAGATCAATGGTCTTATATTTGTTCTACATTCTACTTTTTATATAGATTAATCCCCTTGTCTTAAAGCTAATCCTTTTATCAATATGAAAAGATACATGTTAACCCATCTCATGCACAGTTCCGATCACATTCCACACACAATTATGCAGGCTTTTTACATTTTTAGCTTTCATCTTTTTTTTTTCCCCTGAAGTCAGACTCTTTAAATTCCTTGTTCTTCATTCATCCGCTTTCACAGCGGAGATCCACTCTTCCATGTTCAATTGACTGATTAGAAAACAATGTTACTTTTTCATTTGCTTGAAGCCTCGAATCATGCAAGATGACCGCTGGTGTCCATGACACTGGCAAAAAATCATTATTCTCTGAAGCTGACACATATCACACGAGAAGCCAGCCATTCTATTCTTTTTTTTCTTCTTGTTCTTAACTCGTCTTTTGACCCCTCTCCCCCACACACACGTCATACAGCCAGCACACTACTACTGAACCACTAAATCCATGCTTGTCTATCAATACAGCCAACGCAAAACCACACAGTAAGGCTTCCTCGAGGGTTCTGCCTTTCCCAACCAATTCTCCCTTCACTCGTTTCTCTTTTCCACGACGTAGTGTGTACGTAAGATCGCCTACAGTGAGTAGATCCTATGCTAGTATGTATCATGTGAGACTGACACAACGTGTATGTATAAGCTTCGTCCACTGTTGTGTGTCGTTCCACGTCATCGTTTACTTCCTTATAATTTTTTTTACCTTCAGTGACTTCAGTCATCCTTTTTTTTTTATTCTTTTTCCTCCAAGAGTCATTTTCTCTTATTTTGCTTCTCCCCCTCATTATGTTGTCTTCTTTTTCTCGTGTATTCATTTTTCTTCTTTCTTAAAGCAAACAGGACATGTTCATATCCCTCTTTGCGATTAAAACCTGTACACCATTCCTCTTCCACTCGACTTTTTCTTTTAACCTCATGGTATAGGTCTAAATCTAATATATATATATATATATATATATATATATATATATATATATATATATATATATATATATATATATATATATATATATATATATATGAATTATGTGGCAGTTAAGGGTATAACTGGTAGGGGGTGGGAATGATGTGGTATTCAGTATCATAAATAGAAATGATGAAGAGCTAATGTTCTGAAAAAGGACTGGTGATTGGGATGGCCAGCGGGCAATACTGGGTCACATGCTAATTGATAGGCGTGTAAAAGAGAGATTTTTCGATGTATTTGTACTGAGAGAGGTGGCTGGTGGGATGTCTTACCACTGTCTTGTGGAGGCGAGTGCAAAGATTTGTAGGGGTTTTCAGAAAAGAGGAAACAGTATCGATGAGAAGATAGTGGTGAGAGTAACTAATCTTGGAAAATAGACTTGTGCGAGGAAGTACCAGGAGAATACTGTGTAGAATGGCAAAATATGAGAGTAAATGAAGCAGGGGGAGTGGATCAGGAATGAAAGGTAATTAGGGAATCAATATATGTGGCATGCGAAAAGTGGGAGGCGGGCGGGTTAGAAAGGATAGTGAGAGACGGGACGAGGAAGTAAACTTCCTAGAGAAAGAGAAATGTGGGGCGTTTGGGCGGTGCTTACAGAGAAGGAGTGCAGATGACTGGGAGATGTATAGGAGAAAGTGGCCCCCCTTCACTCAACCTATGACTCATATCTGCTCTCATGGTTCGATTCGTTGCCTTGTCCACTCCCAGGCACCTAAAACACTTCTTCAGCTTTTCTCCATTCAGACTCACAACCCAACTCACGTGTCCCTCAACCCTGCTACACCTAATGACCTTGCTTTTATTCACATATACTCTCAACTTCCTCCTTTCACACACTCTTCCAAACATAGTCACCAACTTCTGCAGTTTCACACACGAATCTACCACCAGCGTTGTATCATCAGCAAACAACTGACTCACTTCCCAGGCCTTCTCATCCCATACAGATTGCATACTCGCCCCCTTTCTAAGGCTCTGGCATTTGTCTACCTCAACACTCCATCCTTAACACATTAAACAGCCATGGTGACATCACACTCCCCCGTCGAAGTTGTGTGCGTGTGTGTATGTATGTGTGTGTGTGTGTGTGTGTGTGTGTGTGTGTGTGTGTGTGTGTGTGTGTGTGTGAGGGAGGGAGGCAAGAAGGAGGGACAGCCTGGCGGCCAAGATGATATCTGGTGGCGGGCTCGCCACGCCACCTCCGCTGGCCTGCATTACCCGCTAATGTCGTCCATTACCAGTCATTACTCAGCCGGCGTCGTGCAGGGGCGAGCCGGCCCTCCATTACTGTGGTTTGTACATACTTAAGTCCAGTGTCCGTCCAGCGGGATGATTACAGTGTTGCAGCGGGGCCGACACACTCCACGTTAGCCACGCTCCCGCCCAGCGCCCAGCGGGGCACGCTCACTCCCCGCCCAGCGCCCGATCCTCTCACCTCTCCCACCGACACTCACACAGCCGGGATTCACCTGACACTTCCTCCTGAGCCACGTACCACTACTCTTTTTTTCCCCCTCCCCCTTGTGGTCCATCCGAAAGTCGACCCTTTAAGTATCCTGGTTATTTGTGGTATAACATTAAACGAGTCGTTTGCTGGTAATTATCGCGATATTATTAAGCTCTTGATTCAAGCCCTGAGAGCCATTGTATCGCATCGGTCCGTCACCGTTGTGTTTGGGCGCGAATGCACAATGTCCAGAGGAGGAGGAGGAGGAGGAGGAGTGTGTGTGTGTGTGTGTGTGTGTGTGTGTGAGGAACGAGTGGCCCTTGAGCCAGTGGTGGGACCCGGTGACGCAAGACCCCAACGCACTTTGACACACACCCGATAGTTTGGGAGAGGGAAATCACACCCAAGTAATCGGCCAAAGGTATCATAACACATCGCCATTGGAAACTGATTATATAAAATTAACATCGGGGAGTAACGCTATCATGGGGTCCGATTTTACGGGGTATTGTTACAAGGAGAACCTTGCTGTTGGTCAGGAGGCTTGGGGAGAAGGAGGGAGGGAATAGTGTGGAGGTATGCTTGACACCTCCTGCAGGATTCTCTCTCTCTCTCTCTCTCTCTCTCTCTCTCTCTCTCTCTCTCTCTCTCTCTCTCTCTCTCTCTCTGTGTGGAAGTGGAAAGTCACTGCAAGTAGGAAGTTCTCCTTTGTCACGTCCTACACGATTTTTCTCCCTGGGAGAATTTTGTTATGGAGAGCAAGTGTTGTGTGTGTCTCGCACCTCGCGGATTTATATCGTCATTGTTATCCACGACCATCCGTGCTCAAGAACACATGAGCTCTTTTTAATCTGTGGTCGCCACACAAACACACACACACACACGCGCACACACACACACACACACACACACACACACACACACACACACACACACACACACACACACACAGATACATAAAAATATTTAAGTTCACGTTTCACCACTTCTATATTTCTTCTTCCCGGAGACTAATTCTTTAAGTTTACAGTCGAGATTGTGTAACAGAAAGCTTGTGTCTATTCTTACAGCTAACAAAGTCGACGTCATGTCCGGATCTTATAGGACTTTATCTTTAATATTATCTTTTCGTGAAGAGTCTATTGACTTCAAGCTGTTATCTAACATATTTGTGTCCATGATGCTTGGTGTACATTGCATCGCTGATGTCTAGCAAAGTACTGTGAATATACACGGATAGCTTTACCAGACACTGCCATTGTGGTGGTTTGGAGATAAAGCCACGGAAATTATCTCGTCTTCCGATCGGAAGGAAAGGTTTTCAGGAGGTGTAGGATATTGGTTGGGGGGCTGTAGGGCGTGTGGCGAGGAAGAGAAAGCTAGGAAAAGAAAGAAGGAAAGGGAGAGGGTAATAAGTCCTGGAGTTATAGCCTAGATTTCTATAATGAAAGAACATCTGAAAATACACTTACTTCTTCTTGGCCTCTTTCCTCTCTCTCTCATCTTATGTAATTTTCTTCTCACGCTCTTTCTCTCCTATTCTTACACGTATATACCTTTTTTTTTCATTCTTTTTCTCTCAGTGTCTCATATATATATATATATAATTCTTATTATCTCATATTCTTGGTGAGACCTTCGCTCCATCCCCACCTTATCCCTTCTGGCTAACAGTTTGGCCTTTTTTTATCTTCAGATTTCCTGTTTCCCTAAGATTGATTTCCTGTTATACATAAATACTTCCAAGACACGTTCGAGATATGCCATTAAAGATGGACTCCCACCCATTTGAATTCAACCTTCAGAAGACATTTTTTGCTTTTGTTTCCAATAATGAATTTGGTATTGCATGATCTCACTTATGCTCTTGGAATAGACTATACAGATAACTGCATTAAAATGGTCTCACCCAAAACTTTCAGATATCTATTTTCATTTGACTGGTATGGTGAAGATTTGGTCCAGAGCGCCAGCATATCCTTTTCGTTATGATAACTTAAGGTTCTTTATCATGAACTGGTGTTCTGAAATTTTCCCATATGATCGCAGACGTAATATATATATTCGTTTGTGTCGTTATGTATCGGATTACTGTGTACAATTAACTGTTTGTGTTGTGCACGTGAGTGGACATCTATTATATACATTTCAGTTTACCTCAAGACCAGTTTCTGTGAAGAGCATTGGTGTTACCCAAGACCTATCTCAAGGCCCCTGCTGCCCATGGAAGGGTTCCTTCCACCAGCAGGGACATGTAGACTCCTTTGGAACGTGAAGTTCTTTGACGACACTGTACTGCTTCATAATGCAGCCTCGCCAAAGATGATTTTTCAGCCCGGTGGTAACTGTATGTGGATATATGTGTATATTTGTGTGCATGGTTTACGACTACTGTTTGTATATGACAAGGAAAGGGTTTAGACAGATTATCTCCTCTCTTAACTTTGTGTATATACCGTGTGTTTGTCTGTGTGTGTGTGTGTGTGTGTGTGTGTGTGTGTGTGTGTGTGTGTGTGTGTGTGTGTGTGTGTGTGTCTGTACGTGATTGCTATCTGTGTCAGGACGAGAGAGTATATATCTATCATCTTTTTGCTACTACTGATATATATATATATATATATATATATATATATATATATATATATATATATATATATATATATATATATATATATATATGCGCCTCAGCCAATGGTTGGAATCCAGTTACCGACAAGCACCGAGGGAGAGATGAACAACTGGGATAGGCGTAGGTCAACTGCCTCGCCCAGAATTCGAACCCACACAAGCCCGACTCTGGACGGGCCCGTGTTTATTCACGGTCATAACGGCAACCAATACCCATCGTTGGCTCGTGGTGTAGTGGTGCGTACGTGTGTGTGTGTGTGTGTGTGTGTGTGTGTGTGTGTCAATCTATGCGTGCACCCAGTTGTATGTGAGCACAAGTGATTTCACCATGAATATAACCTACAGAACATGAGTCCAGCGACCGATACGAAGTTGAAAGTCACACGTTCTCCAATTAAACTCCACAAACTGTGTAATGGCAGGTGTCACGCAGCGGTCGAAGGGGGAGGAAGGGCGCCGCCACCCACCACCACCACTACCACCCACTACACGACACACTTCACGCCACACAACTGTTTATCACCGAATTAGAATTTCACCAGGAGCAAATAATTCCAATGACAAACAAGACTAAGTAAGCTACGTGCTGAGTGGGTTTCCTATAAAAAAAAAAGGCTATAATTTGATAAGTTCGACTTACAGTGCCGGTCTCCTGTCATTATGTTGCCCCTCGTGAGTGACAGATTATATTGATCGTTTTATGTCTCTCAATAGATTATATACAACGTATTATGCCTCTCGATAGATTATATACAACGTATTATGTCTCTCGATAGATTATATACAACGTATTATGTCTCTCGATAGATTATATACAACGTATTATGTCTCTCGATAGATTAAGTGAACTTGGATTAAGGAGTTGCTTAGAGGAAGCAATCATTAACCAGGCTGAGTAAATGCCAAACGACCTTTACTCAGTGCTAAGTAAAGGTTTTAATTTGCATAGCTGTAGAGAGCGCAGTGGACGATTGATTCATCGGTGTATTCCAGCTTTTTAAAGTAATCCTCTTAACGAGCCTTGGTCAATAACGTTGACCACACAATGTAATTCGTGTGTAGCGCCAGAGGAAGGGGTAATTGTATGTATATTGAGTAGTATGATCAGCCATTTACTCAGCACGCAAACCTGCCAGCGTCTACTTAAGAATGACGTAGTTGAACGCATCCAGGTACCACACACACACACACACACACACACACACACAGAGTGAGAGAGAGAGAGAGAGAGAGAGAGAGAGAGAGAGAGAGAGAGAGAGAGAATGTAATGCACCAGCCGCCCGCCACTGGGCGGGGTTGGCAGGTGAATGAATTAAGAAACAGGTGAAGGGATTAGGGCACAGGTCACCCTCGACGACCTCACTTTACCTCACCCCTCTCAGGTTACAGACTTAGTTAGATTACGTTCTGGGAAACATATCTGCGATTTTCTTTACTTATAAAGTTAGATAACTTAACATAAACCATCATTATTTGCGATTTTCTTTACATATAAATTTATCTAATTAACATAAACCCGCATTTAGATTCATATCAATATCTCTACTATGTTTGATAAGAGATGATTCAACGATATTTCTATCCATTACTGAGTTATTATAAAGATAACCTTAACACTGCTCCCGTCAATCTAATGTCCAAGATCTCGAAGGTGAACAAATGCTGCATTAATTTCTTGACCATACCTAACCAGTTTGACCAATGTAAAACTGATCACACTCTTTACAGGGGACGTTATACACACAACCCCCCCTGCGTAGTTACAGAAAATCTGATGACTTTCTCTGACAGTATGAGTATTGATGGGGACTACATCAGTATCAAAAAATCTCAAGAAAATAGGAACATTTAGCAAATTCTCACCTTCCGGTAATATCAAGAAGTTTTTGTTCATAAGCGAATCTTTTGGATGAACGTTGCAAAAAGACTTTTTAACAAGATTTACAAGCTAAATCAAGGCAACGTTTGGGTTACTGTGTCTTATAACCAATGTCACAGATATTGCAGAGTTCGTCGTTCATGAAAGCTGAACTACATATGCGAGATCCTTTAAGAAACACAGGTAAAAACAGACTATGTGGCTCAAGCCATCAGAGTGAGCTCCTCTACAATGAGAACTTCGGCAGACACCATAACGAGCGGCTGAAACCGTCCTTCCCCGCGTCATGAAAATTCACTGGAGAGACGCGCCACTGTCGTCATCCACTTCCCGCAGAACCTGGCGTGCAATGGGATATGTGGCTGTAAGTGCGCCTGTGTCATCCTCCGCTGAACAGTGCGACTCCCAGTGTCCTCCAGCGAAGTCCATTCTATTTTCTTCTTCTTACTTGTCTGAACAGAAAACGGTTTTCAAATATGGTGACCATTTGGGATAGTAAGGACCGAGTTCTCCACATATAGCTTTTACCTTACGTGCAAATGATATTCCCTTCACTTTTGTAGTCGATTTGATCGACCTCTCGCCCCTGTGTCGCCTAATAGTTCACCACATCTCTCCTATGGCGTTGTATGCTAACCAAGTCACTTATTTTATCTGCTGCCTGATCAGCACGCTTGATACGCATGACGTCAGTTGCTCCCACTCACCGAACCTGTCCGGTGTGTTCGTCATGCATCACCCAACCGGTTATCCAGGCTGTGGTGTTTTGTCGACGGTCACATACAAGGATGGCGGTATTATCACACGTCGTTTTTCATTTAATATAATGTAACGTTAACATATACTGTCTGGCGGTGCAGCATGCTATAGGTTCTTTGGGGTGGTGGAGCGTACGTAGGTTCTATGGGGTGGTGCGGCGTACGTAGGTTCTGTGGGGTGGTGCAGCGTACGTAGGTTCTATGGGGTGTTGCAGCGTACGTAGATTCTATGGGGTGTTGCAGCATGCCATAAGTTCTTTGGGGTGTTGCAGCGTACGTAGGTTCTATGGGGTGTTGCAGCGTACGTTGGTTCTATGGGGTGTTGCAGCGTACGTAGGTTCTATGGGGTGTTGCAGCGTACATAGGTTCTATGGGGTGTTGCAGCGTACGTAGGTTCTATGGGGTGGTGCAGCGTACCATAGGTTCTGAGTTCTGAGTGATGGTGCGGCGTACCACAGGTCCCGTGTGGTGGTGCACGGACCATACGCGCTCCATGTGGTGGTGCGACGTACCACAGGTTCCATGTGGTGGTACAACGTATCACAGACTCTTCGTGGTACCGCTGCCTGAGCCGTAAAGTTATTTTAGATCTACCTCAGACACTCTCAACCTCAGCATCACCGATACCCGGGGCAGATCTTACCCTCCTCTTTCCGAGGCCGGACCAATGTGTCAGCAGTGTGGTCAGGCTCCTCCTCTCCTAACTAGAGTGTCAGCCGCCCTCTCTCTGGCACATGCATCGATGATGGTGTCAGCTAACCTTTGCCCTGGCCAGAATGTCGGCCTATGTCACACACACACACACACACACACACACACACACACACTACCTTGGCCAGGGTGTCGGTGATGTCAGTCATGAGGTCATCTTCCACCTGCCTTAGCTGTAGTGTCAGCCAGGGCATCACCCTTCACCCTACCTCAGTGGTGGTGTCGGCTATGGCGTCGACCCTCCCACCCTACCTCTCTCTCTCTACTTTTTCCCCAGTTTCCTCCCTCCTCACACCTCACCCTCAGACGAGGCAAGTCATTCCGACAAACTCGATCATTACATCGCCCCCTCACCCTCTCCTCCTCATTCCCCCTCCTCAACACCCACTGCAAATTGCATTAGTGTGTTTCCTGTTTACGAGGTCCCGAGCGAGAAATGAAGGCTGAGGTTTTTGCGTCGGGCTGGAGATGGGATATTTTGCCGGTCCCAACACATCCCCTTTCGCGGGCGCTGTGGGCTCGTTGTCGGCCGGATGTTGCAAATAAATCCAATTTCTTGTTTTGACAGTTGAGGTGATAATGACGGCGTTCTTTGTTATCCGTGAAATAAAACCGAAGAAGAGTCTTGATGAGTACACGGGCAGGAACACATCGGAAATGGGCTCTGTGGGGTTGTGAGGAACACCTGGTAGAGAGTCGGTGTGGTGGGGTGGGTGAGGTGAGGGCAGGTAGGTGTACCTTGCCTACCATCACTCACTCTGGTGCTCCCGTGTGGTGGTGGACTGTGACGACGCCAATTGGATCCACAGTGCTGTTAAGAAGATATCCAGTGTAACATGTTGTGTGTGTACGTGTGTGTGTATGTGTGTGTGTGAGAGAGAGAGAGAGAGAGAGAGAGAGAGAGAGAGAGAGAGAGAGAGAGAGAGAGAGAGAGAGAGAGAGAGAGATTGCACAGACTGATGTTACAGACAACCGGGAGTGAGTGCCGTTGAAACTAAATTGAAGAACCAGATTCAGACGCTAAACCTCGGGCAGTGGATTCTGGGCAAATGCCCCACCATGTCCGACCTTGAGACTCACAGTGGTGAAATATATGCCCATGTAAAAACACCACCCCCCTACACCAGCTGGGTTTGATCTCCTTATGTAGCGTCCCGTTGTTGTCACCGCTTTAGATAGTAATGCATAAGGCTACGGTAGATTATTATGGGATAGTTCAACATCAAAAGAATGACGAAATTTAAGCTTATATGACGACAGATCTAGAGACTTCATTTGGCTGGAAAGTGGATGAAGGTTGTGTGAACAAGAACAGCAGACAACGATCCTGCCTCACTCGTAATGTCAGTAATGATCGTGTCAGTGGGGGTAGCTAGCCTCCTCCCTCCTCAATATCCCGACAGAAAAAGCTGTCGCTCCTCCCTGGCAAATCAGGTGTCAAGTCCAAGTCTTTTAATGAACGGAGTTGGTTGGACGTGTGTGTGTGTGTGTGTGAGAGAGAGAGAGAGAGAGAGAGAGAGAGAGAGAGAGAGAGAGAGAGAGAGAGAGAGAGAGACTTGCTTATTGGCGGATAAACTATTCATACAACACAAAGGAAGCTTTGCACTTGTGGGACACCCGTCTCTTCGCCTCTCTTCTCCTTCAGACAGTCTCTAACATTCGCGTTGTTTTTTCACATATTCACTACACCTTCTTCACCTGGCTCGTTCCGTTCTTCCGTAATTCTATCACAAAATAAAAGAACGAATTTTTTCACATCTTTTTTGACTCTACTCGGTCCATTGTTATTCCCCCCCAAAGGTAATTGGTTTCTCCCAAGTCTTCAAGGACTGTTCCATGTTCCTCTCAAGTCTTCAAAGACTGTTCCATGTTCCTCCTAAGTCTTCAAGGACTGTTCCATGTTCCTCCTAAGTCTTCAAGGACTGTTCCATGTTCCATCGTCTTATCTATTCAGGAACTTTTAAAGCAGTGATCCGGTCTCTCTTAGTCGTCTCTCTTCCAGTGTAGGCCAGTTCATAAGCTGCCGTCCGATCTATCTAGCTTAGTTTCCTTCAATCAGGCGGGGGAAAATAAAAAAGTCCTTCCCTTCCTTTGGACCCTCTTCAGCCGATTTGCACGCTTCTCTTAAGTAGTGTGGCCACAATAGTGCAACATACCCTAATTTAGGCGTGAGTCACGTCTGTCAATATTTTTCTGTACAAGTCGTCTACGTACTTGAAGGTAATTCCTACGTCGAGCAGTATACGATTTACTTCCCACACAATTTTCCAGATGTGGTTTTCTGGTGACAGTGTTGGTATTATGTCCATCCTCAAGTTCCACTCATAGTTACACCCTTGTTGCCCCTCTCCTTGCAGGAGCACACCCATAACCTTGCCTTTGCAACGTCTCCAGTTTTCATGAGTCTACAGCTCAGGAGAAAGATGTGTACGGTAAATGAGTATAACTGTTTCCTCATGCAGACAATTAAGTTTTGTGTAGTGTGAGTTTTCAGAGACATATATTTCAGTAATATCCTATACGTTCTATTCCACTGAGCGGTCGAACCGTACACCTTTCATCGTAGTTGATGAAGAGGAAGAAATAGGTGGCAATAACAGAAATGGACTAACCAGTAGATATATGAAAATGGCAGATAACAGTCAGTCAAATGCGAGTAGTTTGGTGATAAGAACCCCATTCCAGACCCCTCACTATGACTTGAAATATGGAGGACTACACGTTTGCACTTTGTCTAGTAACAAATACTAGTGACCAACGAGAAGAATGCAAGGTTAAAGATATTTCAGGATATGAGAGTTAAGGTTCTGGAAACAATGAAATTCGCAAGGAGCAGGATGGTTATCCTTCTTTGAGATGGACTATACCAATGCACAATTCCAGGATGAAGGAAAAGTGTAGAGTTTTAGGCAAAAAACAAAACAGACATATAAGCATAATGCCAAGCTACATGTCATACACTTTGGAAACACGAGAAGTTATGATGGCATCTGGTACATGCACCTTGCATGTGTCCAAAGTGCTCTAGTCTCAATTTTGTCCAATAAAAGCGTTAGCGAATTATATGCATACTTGGTGATTAGAGGGAACAGGTAGAGGAGAAGGTGGGATAAGTTATGATATATTGGAAAAGAGTGTGACTACAGTCAAAAGGAATAGAAAATGGAGAGATTATTGGAGGCAGACGTAACCCAGTTCAGTTTATCGCCTCCAACACCCAGCCTCTTCTCATATCTCCTTCTAAAATCCATCATAGCTTTCTCATCTTCTTTCATGGCTCTTTGAATCCACCTTTAACACATTAGACACAAGACCATGTCTGACATACTGACCATGCCTACCGTACACGTCTACCGTCCCTGGCACACCTGTCATCCTCACCGTCAGTAGACCTTCCATATCCTCATCCATGTACGCAGTCACGTCTACCATACACCTTTCTCCTGCGCCGTATATGCTTATATATCATCCTCAGTCGTTTCTAAGCATACCTCGAGCGTTCTCCATCCCCGCAGTGCCTACCAGAACCTTCATGTCTGCCATGCTTACGGCACCTATCAGATCTACCATACCCACAATGGATCCCAAGCCTCAGGTATATGCCACATCTACCATACTTGGTCTACATAGCAGCCATGGTTGTTGTGGTCGTATTTTAATATGGCCTACGTATCTCCCTTGGCCTCTTCTGATCTCAGCGCTTGTCGAAGCCTCCATGCCTATCACGACCCAGTGGTAACCGCACCTTCAGTAAGCCTCCATGTTTGCACTGGCTTATATATACCCCCCCGTGGCCTCCCCCTGCTTGCCGTGGCCTCAGTGCCTCCCGCGGCCTCCCTTGCCTGTCACGGCCAGCCGCGGCCTCCGTGTCTACCTCATCACCCACGTAACAAGCTCTGTAGCGCCATGAAGGAAAATTACCCCTCTAGGAAATTGCATCATAGCGGAGTAGTAATTTATACGTTATAGCGTGAGTTATGATTAGGTGTTTCTTGTTGCTGTACCTGTTGGCCTGGCCAGCCCGGCCCAGACTACCTTCACTCACACTCTAGCCTCGTCAGACAGACAGACAGAGAGACAGACAGACAGACCGATGAACAGACCAGCTATGCCTGACGGTCTAGACAAGTCTAGCCTCCCTGGCAGCCCAGCCCGGCTGGCTGACCCGACCAGCCAAGCTTCCATGGCCAGTAAAACCAACACCGTCAGCCAGATTAGACCAGGTCAGGCAAATAGACCAGCCAGTTAGACCAGCCCAACTTAAGCCAGTTTTGTTAGCCCATTAAGACCAGCCGGCTAGACCAGTACAATTATATGACCAGTCTGGTTAGCCCGGCCAGACCAGCTAGCCAGCCAGACCTGCCCGACCAGTCCATCCGACCCGACCAGTCCAACCGCTCCAACCCCGACTAATCCGTGACGTCCAATCATTCCGATAGAACCAATCATCCCAAGCCATTTGACTCCCACCCAAAAAAAGAAGAAAAAGAAAGAATAGCCCAACAATTCAGACCACCCTGAGCAGCCATCCAGGTATCCTGACTACCAAACTTGACCATCTGAACATTTCTACCAGCCATCAGCTAGATGGAAGATTTCACCCAGAATCGACCAACTCAACCCTAGGGAAACCGCTTCTCCCAGACACACCAGTGCTATCAGATCGTCCAACCCGACAAGTACGTACAATCAGCTGCATGTCCGGGTCTAACCCAATCAGATCTGGTAACCTAAACAGCTTGATTAAACATACTTAAATGAACTTAATCGACTCAGCTAGACTTACCCTGAACCAACTTTGCTTAGAAAAAGTCCAGACGAATGGAGAGAAAATAAAAACCAGTGTCACGAATTATATATTGAGTTATTATGATTTCACGTCAGCCGAGGTGAACATACTTTGATTATGCTTGACTGCCTCTCTCCCTGTGCCAGCTTTGCTTTACACGTGACTCTTTTCGTCAAACTTTTACTGTTCCCCCCAACCCATCTGGCGTCGGTCGTCACCACAGACTAAGACCTGAGGTGTGTGATCAGTGTAAGTTAGATTATTGTTTATCATAGATTTGTTTAACATAGAAAGATATAAGGTCGTTTCAATAGCCCTAACTTTAGATTATAGAATTACTATTCTATTTTCACTTAGAAGTCCAAATGCCAACTGTAGATGTTTTTCGTGTGTGCGTGTAGTTTGACTTAAGTTCTTGGTAGATGTTCATCTTAGATTTTATGTTCAATGTGTCCGTAGGAGTAACATTATCTGCGATGGGAAATGGAAAACACGTAGTAAGTTTTCATTGCCAGCCTGTGTTTTGTGAGCCATCATGGTGTTCAGAGTTAACGAGTGGATCTCACACCCTTCCTTCGGTACTGCTTAATTCAAACTCTTTTCTTCATTTCCACACCTTACTGTACCTCAGTATGGCTCATATGGAAAGCCCTTCTCCCAAACTCTACGGTGTTTGCACGTTTCTCCACACTCCTCAGTTGTGACGCCTCTCTCACACACATACCTATTCATGACACCCTTCTCTCACAGGGTATTTGTTACACAACACTCACACACGCACTTTTGTGGTATCCCTCTGACATTCACTCACTTGTTACGAACGCTTCCCACGCACTTTACTAGTCACAAACATTTTCACTCGCACTTACTTTCTCACACTGCCTTCCAAACCACCACCCCCTACCTTCATGTGTCATCCCACACCCCTGTCACACCCCCGAGCATTAGAGGAACACCTCCAAAACACGAAGCTAACGTCACAGCAACATTCATACGTCAGTGTACACTCCAGTTAGCCTCCGTGAGACGTCCCCTCGTTCTCTCAGACTACCACGCACCAAGACTCGGTCATGCTACATTTAAGCCACCGATTTGTACGAGTCTATATAAAATTTGATCTATTGACTCACGAGTGCGAGTCTGTATAAGATTTGATCTATGAACTTACGAGTAAAAGAGCGTGGCGGAGACAAATTGCAATGGATGAAATGAGCCATACTCTGGCGGAGGAGTAGGAGAGGGTCGTGCATCGCCGCCCGGGCCGACGTAAGGGCGCAACGACGATCACCATACATCATGTGAATGTACCGTGCGGGATATTTACGACCCGGCCACTGACGTCAGAATCATACGGTGATGGTTAACGGCGCGTGGCTGACCACAAGGCCCCCTTCTTCCTCCTCCTCCTCCTCCTCCTCCTCTCTCTCTCTCTTGTGACATCAGACTTCGGGGCTAAACTACCTTCACCGTATGATCGATACTTTCTCATTAACGAGAAGTAAACTTCTTCAGCCGCCTCGTTCTGTTGGTTGTGGCTCTCACTGTTTTCGCGTAGGTTTCGCTTCCTGATTAAATGTTCTAGTTGCCTTCTCAAAGTGTTCCTCTCGGCTGCTGCTTCTTGAATGAGATACAAAGAAATACAAAGGTAGACAAACACCAACAGACCACTGGGTGCCCTACGGATCTATCTGTGATAGCGGAAGAGATAAGAAACTAGTCGATTAGTGTGGTAAATGTAGAGAAATTTACGTACCCCAACAGACAACTGGAGGGCCCTACGAGTCTATGATAGCGGAAGAGATAAGAAACTAGTTGATCATTGTGGTAAAAGTAGGAAAATTTACATAAGTTTCGAAGAAAGAAACACTGTAGACTCTTCTTGTAACTAAAGAGGCGAGATTGATGTCAGTCGTGGGTCTGAAGTGAAACAGTTTTTCAAGTCTTTTCTTGAATGTATCTATGGCACTGTTTTCAACTACACAAAATGGCACATCATTCCATATCTTAACAATCCAATTTGAAGAAGAAGTACCTCGCCTTATTTGAGGTTAAACATTTGCCCACGAGTTTGACCCCCTTACTGCGTGTGAAATCAGGCGAATCTACCTTTAAGTAGCTTGTTAAATCGAGAATATCGAAGTCATTTATAACTCTGAATACTTGTATTAGATCACCTCTTAACCTTCTCTTTTCTAAGCTAAATAGATTTCAGTCGCAGTTTCGACTCTCATAGGATTTTTTGCTGACTCTCAAATAGATTTTTTTTTTCATCTTCGGTAGCTTGTCTTTCTATGCTCTTTCCATTCCGCCTATGTCTTTTTATCGAGAGGATGACCAAAACTTAGCACAATAGTCAAGGTAGGTTTGCGCAAAAGACTTATAGGGAATGAGGATAATATCTCTGCCCTACTGGTAAGTCCAAGAAATTTGTTCCCTCTTTTTGCTGCCTCTGTGCACTGCTTACTTGGGTTTAGGCCACTAGGGACTATCATACCCAAGTCTTTTCCTTCCTTCATCCACCTTTCATAACCGAGCATGATTCATACGGAAACCCATTTTCTCGTTTTACTGCCGATATGTAATTCTTTGAGAATATCGATATATGAATTCGTTCGCCTCGTGAGAGCACACTTCATCAGATTGTTTTTATGTTAGTTTGAAGCTACAGACGTTCATTTTCCCGTTGCAGATTTATTTCCCAACAATACCGTCTGTGAATATTGATTACTAGTATCAATGCTAATGTAAGAGAGAGAGAGATAAAACCGGTCCCACAACTGATCCCGGTGGCACACCACTTGTTACGTCCAACCAATTTCAAGCTAGACCCTTAATCAATACCCGATCTTGGAAGTTTTACATTCAAAATCATACCTTGAGAGTTACAATATGCCACCCCTTTTTTATATGTTAGGCTTGGGCGCAACGGTACGACTCTTGAGCACTGCAATTGCATGTATATTGATATTGATAATGAACTGTATTGTAAGATTTGGAAATTCGTGGACGATACTGAGCCGGGAAGTAAATCTACAACATAAACTGAATGTTTCCAGCCTGTTGGACTAGGTTCACTGGTAGCAAATGAATCTTGATACGAATAAGTGCAAAGTCTTACATATCGTCAGTAAAGATGAAAAGGCAAGTCACAGCGAGAATTCTGCTGAGCTACAAGAGGTGAATAAGATAGGAACTTGGGTGTGATAATCTCTAGTGACATAAAGGCAAGTGAACAAGGCACAGAAGCAATAAAAAGGGTGAAATAATTCTTAAATTCATTAGTACAGCTTTCGAATCTAAGTCTAGAGAAATTATCCTCACCCTTAACAATTTACTGGTGAGTCCCCGTCTTTAATACCGTGTTCAGTTTTGGTCACCCGACTTTGATAAAAGACACAGAGTAGAGAGTGTACAGTGGCGAGCTACCAGGATGATTCCCAACCTGAAAGACAAATCCTCTGAGAACTGAATAAATGAATTAGATTTATTCAACTTAGACAACAGAAGGTTAAGAAGTAATCTAATTCAAGTATTCATATTTATTAAAGGCTTCGATAATATCAGTCTGATAAGCTACTTAAGGATAGATTCATCTGATTTCACTCTCGTGTTTATGGAAATAAACTCGTGTGAAAACACTTTACCTCGAATGAGGCGAAGTACTTTTTCTTCAACAGGATTGTCAACATATGGAATGATCTACCATTAACAGTAGTTGAAAGTAGCACCATCAGTACTTTCAAGCCAATAGTTGTTGAAGATTTTGCTTCAAATACACGAGTGACATTATTCGCACCTCTTTAGGTGTCCGCAATGTTTAAGGTCTTCGTCATTACAATATCTGTGTGTGCCTTTCTCCTCCTACCACACTAATCCATGCGTTTCTGTTCTCTTCCACTACCAGAAACAGCCTCGTTAGGACTCAGTGGTTTGTTGCCGTCTGAATTCATTTGTTTTCATTTGCATTCTCTCGGATATGATGGCGTGACTTTTGACCTGATCTTTAATGGTCAAGTCAAAGGTCACCCAGTCATACTCCTGGGTTTCAAGGGTCGTGCTCAGTGCTCGTGCGCACCGTCGCCTTCGAGGAGTGAACTCCTTCAGGACTTCAGCCGAAGTGCAAGACCTTCCGGACTGCAACTTTAGACGTACGTGCGAGGGTTAAGCCATTCCAAGACCTACGTCATCATACTCCTACATTATGGAAGCACAGTGAAGGTTGGTCTTACAGGAGTATACCTTGACTGTCATGTCTTGAGAGAGGCCCCTTGGGAGTTAGGCCAGGAGAACCACACTTCGATGTTAACTACACTTTGAGACGCAACTATGACACCTTACTTCGAGGGATAAGCCTAGAGGGTTCATTCTCCGCCAGTTTCTTAAGGCCTATAACCACCAAAGCTACATAGAGACTACTGCAAGATTATATACTCATGGATAATCCTTGATGACTACATTCTAAGAGGTAGTAATGAGTGCTTCATCTGAAATCTACCCCACTTCAGGATCTTGAGCTCCGAAACCACACCTTGAGTGCTACTGCTTGGAGTTGCAGTGTAGAATCTCAACTCAAGATCTATAACTCGCTACTGGGTATGCTACAGAAGCCACATCTTGAGAGCTATGGTTACACGTTAGGAGCTACATTTCCATCGCCACAATCTCGAGAAGAACGTCTTCATACGTTACCTGAATTTAGCTCTAACTCGAAAAGAATAACCAGGGTTGCTCCGGCTGGGGATTTACCGCCTGAGAGCTGTCGTTCAAGAGTGACATCTTGAGTGACACGAACTAAGAATGTGTATGATACGACACCTTGAAATACGCTGAACTTACTGTACCACAAAAGCTCCTCCTCGAGTGCTAATCTTTGAGAAGCATTTAAACATCATATCGTCAGAGTAACACGTATAGAGAAAGCGCCTTGAGACCTGCCTCTTTCATCGCTAGTTCATAACAGCTTGAACTTGACAAACACCACCGGTGAGTTGTGTCCTGAGCGCTGTAACCTGAGTGCCCCCGCACCTTCATACCTCCTCCCTAAGGGCCACACCATGGGAATACGGACTATCCCAAGCGATACACTCCTAGGACCTGCTTCTTGAGGGTAGCAACTCAAGAGGAACTGCAACTTCTGAGAAACAGCTGGAGTCACTGGAGGTTGTGAAGGGAGGGAGGCACTTCCGACGTTGCCCAGAGGCAGGCGGTTATCACGGCCATTGTCGAGTGATAATTGGCAGCCGATTGGTTTGTGAGTGTAAGAACCACAGCGTCAGACACACTATACAATTACACGAATCGAGACGTCCACAACACGACACCTCAAAGACGACTAGAGGAGTAATCGAAGCGTTCACAACATAGAGCAGCAATGACGACTTTTGAGATAGGAAAGAAGGTATATACATATATATATATATATATATATATATATATATATATATATATATATATATATATATATATATATATATATATAATCTGGACCTCTGCGTGCAATCTCCAGATCTATAAATGTCACATACAAATCCATCTGCCTTTCTAAGTACTTCTCTCACACATACTTCAATGTAAACTCCTGATCCACACATGCTCTACCACTTCTCTTTGTGTGTGTGTGTGTGTGTGTGTGTGTGTGTGTGTGTGTGTGTGCGTGTGTGTGTGTGTGTGTGTATCAATCATTTTGACGAAGCTGGAAAGATCTTGCTATTTGACCATGATGGATTAGGAACGTTCATATTTATTTTCCGTTTTTTTTGACGTCTAGACGCATAAACGTACCATCTCGTCTGAGTTGCTTACACTTAATGCTGGTCATTTGCGTCTTGTGGTCGTCCAGGGGATGATGCGAAGCGAGATATCGTTCGTCACGGGGACTTCTGTGTTCGTGGAGCCAGACAAAACCCGGACTGTGACCAAGATGATGACCCTAAACTCATTCCTTCAGTAAATGACCCAAGAACGTGATATCATAAATGATGGATTTTGGAGGTCCGTGATTCTATTAGATTTAGATCTAACTTCTAAGTCTGTATCGCAAAACAGGCATTGTTACCAAAGTACAGTCACTCTATCAGGTTTAGATCCAACTTCTAATTCTATATTGGGGAATAAATACTTTTAGCAGACTAGAAAGGGATGATTTCAAGTGGTGTAGAGTGAGGAGAAATTTATGCAGATCTTACTTGTTTGTGTTTTGAGTTCGTTTTGGGCAAAGAGCAGCACATATCTTTTTTTTCTTTTGTTTCATCAAAGTTTACGAGGTCGTGTTAGATCCACGAGGAACCAAGAGGTGACAGACACTGAGTGCTCGCCTGTGTCTTGAGTTCGTCTCGTGATTGCAGACGAGATGTAAACATCAGAAAAGAAAAAAAAAAACTCGAGAACGTCCTTTCCTTCTTGTGCTTTGGCGACTCCGGGAGGAAAGAGTGAGAGAGAGAGAGAGAGAGAGAGAGAGAGAGAGAGAGAGAGAGAGAGAGAGAGAGAGAGAGAGAGAGAGAGAGAGAGAGAGAGAGAGAGAGAGAGAGAGAGAGGGGGAATGGTCGACCATGACGATGAACCGACGACGTCAGTCATCGCGAGAGTTACTCTTATTACGAACTTCCTTGTCACTTCACTCTATGATTTGCCGAAGCTGCAATTAGGCCGAATCTCATTCTTCTGCTTGGCCTCCGTCAGCAGCAGAGGGGCGAAGCTATTTACTGGAAATAAAGAAGAATAAGTAAAAAAAAAAGGGGGAAAAAAAGGAAATAGCTTTCAGGAAAGCCCTTCAAGAAGGGGAGGAAAAAGAGCGTAAAAGTCTTCTTTTGAGTATCCTGCGTCACTGGCTGTCATGCCATGAACGGATCCCCTAATCGAATCTACCGTTAGTGAAACAGACAACAAAAGCAGGATAAATAGCCGCCATAAAAGCCCCAAAGAGAGACCAATTAATTGAGGCCACAATAGATCAACTTCAGGGCGTCCCGTTTTTTGGGGAGGATTGGTCGCTGCGGGTAATTGGCCTGGATTGAGGAAATGAAGCTTTTGGAATCTCTGTTCTTAGCACCTCGTTAGTGGCCCCGGGTTTGTTGGCGCTGCGGGCGATGGCTCATGGTAATGGTATGGTGTGGATGGATTGGTGTTTATGGTGGGTGGTTTTGATGGTGGTGGTGGAAGTGGTGGTGGTGGTGGTGGTGTTGTTGTTGATGGGGCTGGTAATAATGGTGATGACGCTGGTCGGATAATCTGTTGAGTGGGTGGAGTAGATTATGGCGTGAGGTAGAGGTGGTAAGCCCTTGTAGATGCAGTGGTGATGGGAAGGAGATTGGGATGGTAGTGGTAAGGTGCTGGTGACTTAGTGGTGGTAGTATTGGTTTTGATAGTGGTTCTAAGTGTGGTTAAAAGTACTAGCCGTAGTGAGAGTGGTGGTGGTGGTGGTGATGGTGGCGGTGATAGTGATGATAATGGTATGATAGTCATGATGGTGATCGTGAGGGTTGTGGTATGATGGTGGAGACGGTGGAGTTCATGGCTGGAGTGGTGGTATGAGCGCTGGTGGTTGTCAGGGAAACAGGAGGAAGAGGTGGTGATGGTACTTGTAGCAGTGGTAATGGGTGATGAGGATGGTGGCAGGGGATATGCAGGTATCTATGGTGGCCAAGGTGGTAATTCAGGCCAGTAATGAGTACAGAAGAAGAAGGTATCCTAACGGTTAATCCTCTCGTGGCAGGTCTCCAAACAAACAGTATGGGAAGCAGCAGCCAGTCATTGCCATGAGTCCAAGCCTTAGTGGCTAGGACACACACACACACACACACACACACACACACACACACACACACACACACACACACACACACACACACACACACACACACACAACTCACGAGTGCAGTGGCCGAAATGATACCGACAGAAAAGAGAGGAGAGCAAGACTCAGAGGTAGAGCACTGGGAAATATACGATCCGAATCATATGCCTTTCCTTCTCGGTCAAATCATAGTTCGTGAGGAATGATATATACTGAAGAAGACGTAGGACTCCTCTCCATTGTAGATAAACTCTGCTGTATGGTCAGCACAGCTGGAGGCATCCCGGCTGGTGAAACAGTATTGGTCCCATGGAACGTCTGTATGACAGCAAACCCTAATGATCATCAAGTCTCTCCCAAACTATCAGAGTTAGCGTTACAAGGTGGGGACAAGGTGGTATGACGTATCTAGGCTGGAAGCTGTTCACCATTTCCATTCGTAACACTAAATACCCCATCCCTTCCTCCCCCTTGCTCCCCCCCCCCCCCAGATATACCCTCATTACTTACCTTCGCATTCAAAATCATCCATTATTAATACCTGGTCTCTTGCGTCAACACTACTGTCACACTTACTCAACTGCTCTTAAAACACTTGTCGCATGCTCTTTCTTGCCATGGCTAAGTGCATAAACGCTGATAAGCATCTCTCTCTTGCCATCCACTTTTATTTTTACCCACATATGTCTAGAACTTATTTCCTCATACTCTTTCACACGCTCCCGCAACTTTTGCTTTAGCAGTAGTGCTCATCCTTCCTTAGCTCTTGTCCGCTCAGCAACACCTTACTCCTAAGACATTTCTAAGCCATTCATCCTAAACCATCTATCCTTGAGCTCTGTTTCACTCAGAGCCAGAACATCCAGTTTTCTTAAACCAAGCACACTGCCTACTAATGAAAACAAAATCCTAGATTGTGGTGTAATGATGTTTAGCACACTTCGTGCGAGTAAGACTACAAATTACCATGGACTTCTTGTTAGGATTCCAAGTATGCCCTGTTGATGCATTACAGTAGACAAGCTAAGGAACACTAGGTGTAATGATACTGTGCCGAAGGTGAACGAGGTTAGCGGACTTATGCGGTGGTTGATGTGGTGAAGTTAACGAGATGTGAAGGTTGGTGATACTTAGGGTAGAGAGGGTTAGATTAGATTTTCTGGTTCGCTCCTAAAAAAGAAAGCCAGTCAGGCACTTATAGTTTCTGGGCATCGTTCGATCCTATAGAAAAACAATTCCAGTCAAACATACGTATAGTTTTGGGGCATCTAAAGCTTAAGAGAAGAGTTCTCTTTTCAGCACAATCGAGTTTGCCGAGTTTGTACAGAGTTCAAAGTCTATCACACCTGACAAATTCAATTTACCGTCTTTAGCATATCTTGATACATTCTCTACTATGCCTTATTTCCTCAGATATGAACCACTTTCGTTATGTTGTCATCGGCTAGAGAGGGTAGTGGAACCACAGTTGAATCTGATCAAACCAAACCAACACCGTTGTGAGACGAATCTTTCAAAGTCTAGCAGTAGCAGAGATTTTGTACAGAGTTACACCGCTACACAGACCACACAGACCCAAGGACCAAGCGAGGTAGTCAGGAGGGTTCACATATCTCCTTTACTTCGAACTCAGACTCGCTGTTCCGAAGCTTCGGCGTCCTTTCTTCCAATCCAGCTGTCAAATCAATACCTTGTCCTAAGACAGATGTGGTCAACAATCTTAAAGCGAGTAGATGACTGCGGGTAATGGGATGTGCGCCGCCGTAACTCTGATAGTTCGTTGTACTCGGAAATGGAACAGTGTGTTTCAGTTTGTGTGAGAAATGATTCATAGGGTAATCGATAACCTGTGGATAGCAATAACGAGAAGGGAACATTTCCGGACGTATACCGCGCCAGATGTTCGAAAGGCGAGTCTCATGTCCCCCTGATTTCGATGGTCTGTGTAGTTTTTTCTTCAGCGATGATGAACTTTATGGCCGACGAGCAATTTGTAAGGCAGGGTGCAGGTTGTTGTACTATACGGTACATCTGTACCTACTATCATGTACGTACACCTAGGGGAAAAAAAAAAGAGGTGTATCTTCTTGGATGGGTCTGGCGAATAGCGACGTGATCCATTCGACTCGTTTTGGACTCGGCTGGGCTGGTAAATGTGAAGGTGACTCAGGTTTCTTAATGATTATTGACAGCTCCACTTTGTAGTTGTATCCATCGAGATATGAAGCTTTGACATTGGCTCACCGTAGAAGAGACATGAATGAAGGGTGACCTGACCCCCACCTTTAGATATAAAAGATAGAATGATGTACACAGTGAACAGTTTCATACGAACTGTTGAGGTACGCAGTGAACAGTTCTATAAGAACTGTATTGATAGAACAACCAGAGGTCATAACACGAAATTAAGCAAGAAACTCGTTAAAGAAATAGATTCGAAGTACTTTTATGGCATAAGAGTGGTGGATGAATTCAAAAATGACTGAAGAGACGGTAAATGCAGAGAGAAAACAGAAATTCAAAAAGTTGCTTGATAGAAACTGTTCAAGAAATGGGGATCACTCAGCTCACCTTAAACTTAAGCTCTTGTTTGATCAGTCAACCAGTAACTATCATGTCCTCCCTGTTCTGTCAAATCTATAATACCTCAACCAGTGTTTTCTAAGTTGAATGGGTGGATAAAACCAATAAACCACAATTCATTTATCTACTTACATACGTATATACACACACACACACACACACACACACACATATATCAGCTGGGCGTGCAGGACACTCAGATTCTGAACCAATGAGAGACGAGTGAATTATATAAGAGCCAGTAAGAGCCAAGACAACCTTTCACCACTGAAACGACAGAGGGTACAATACTCTTTCCCACTGACATGAAAAAAAAAGGCAACATAACCTGCCCCACTAAGGGGATAAAAGACGTGTTGGATTCTGCAGCTATTTCGAAACAAAACAAAAAACCAAGAAGGTTGGATACCTTTTATCGCTGGGCAGACAGATCATTGTTTTTACCAATGTCAACCGGCCGTGAGGGTGTGTGATGGCTTTGTATTACAGAGCCAATAAGAAGCAAGCTGATTATATACACTCAAGATGAAACTTGTGAATTCTAATAAATTTCTGGACACCCGGAGAATCAGACGTGGAATTTAGAGACGTTTTTTTTTTTTTACTTTTTTTTTTCAATCAAGTATTTGCAAGGACTGTCAGCTGTCAGTTAGTCGATTATCTATGTCGGGTGTTCCAGCATGGAAGCTGCCGTTCCCCCTCCACACACACACACACACACACCATCGTGTGGAAATGAAGTGCCAAACATAGCTCTCTGAGGGTAGCAATCACTGACAATGATGGTCATTTGGCGTTGCTTATCGACGGAATACAAGTACCGTATTACCCGCTTTGGAAATTTAAAGTTATACTGGGTACATAGGCAATGATATACAATTAGATGAATTGCCACCTTGGCAAGGATTCCTCGTGTCCAGGCCTCAGAGGTGGGTCCAGGTGGAGGCAGGATCTCACCAGAAGAAGTAAAACGTGAGAATCGCTGGAAACTGGAAACTGGAAAACCATCAGAAATATCTCCAAGTGAAGAAATTCATGCAATCAGTGAGGAACAAAGTAGCTTTCGTTTGCTTCACTGGAAATCTTACGTCAAAGTGTATTCATGCTTTATGACGTAAGCAAGAGTCGAGGTTTCCAGATCGAAGACTGGATTTCCCAAGGTTGCAAATGGTCCACATCAGTCCAGGTATACATTATACCCTGATAGAGCAATCGCAACAGCCACTTCTTTTTTTTTTCTCTCTCTCTTTTGTAAGGGGAACGTCTGTGAATATTATTTCATTATGATAATATGAGGTCTTTGGAATATATATATATATATATATATATATATATATATATATATATATATATATATATATATATATATATATATATATTTCTTTTTTTTTTTCATACTATTCGCCATTTCCCGCGGTAGCGAGGTAGCTTTAGGAACAGAGGACTGAGCCTTTGAGGGAAATCCCCACTTGGCCCCCATCTCTGTTCCTTCCTTTGGAAAATACTCGCCATTTCCCACGTTAGCAAAGTAGCATTAAGAACAAAGGATTGAACCAAAGAGGGATATATCCTCACTTGGCCCCCCTCCCTGTTCCTTCTTTTGGAAAAGTAAAAAGTGGGGGGGAGGATTTGCAGCCCCCCGCTCCCTCCCATTTTAAAAGCCTTTTACGACTCGCAGGGAATACATGGGAAGTATTCTTTCTCCTCTATCCCCAGGGATGACATATATATATATATATATATATATATATATATATATATATATATATATATATATATATATATATTGCATGCTGTTACAGAATGTAATACCAGATTGATTAACTAAGAAACACGTATTAAGAATGGATCAAAACCTCTCTGTTATTATGTCATCAATCTTTATTTCTTCTTCTTTTCATATCCTTTTTTTCAATAAGTCTATCAGTTGGATTCATATCCTTCTCTCATAACGAGGGAATAATGCTGTCGATATCCAGTGGAAGGTAGAAAGAAAAGAGGAGTACATGATTCCGTGCCGAGAGAGAGAGAGAGAGAGAGAGAGAGAGAGAGAGAGAGAGAGAGAGAGAGAGAGAGAGGATTTCTCCAGTGTGTAGGAATATGATCTCTATAACAAGTGGAGAAAGTTCATGTCACAAATGTAAATATATAATGGGTGGCATTTCCATAATCATCAAACTTACAATATGAATCAAATACTGTGTCGCCTGTGATCTTACTCTGGGAAAGAAATAGTCATTACTTCCAGAAGCAGAAATGAACCATAGAAAAACAGTGAAGCAATCCAAAGTTAACATGAATATCTTTGTCTCTCTTTTTCCCCACCTCCCATTACATATCAAGGTCTCAGGCGTCGCCTTCTGGGAGTCTGGCTGTATAAGACCCAGCAAAATTTGATTTTCACGACCTCAGATCTTATGTGGAGTTACTGGAGCTCACAGCTGAGTGCTTCAAGATGTATATATATTCATAGTTATTTGCCGAGGCTTAACGCTCGTTTTTAAAGTTGAGCGCTGTGCACTCAATATTAACCAATATGTATTTACAGAACTAAGCTCTGTGAGCGATTGAGCTTAAACTTTGCTCTGTACTGAGAGCTGAACTCTGTGTACTGAGAGTTTGCGCAATACGAGCTCAGGACTGACTTCGTGAAGTAACTGTTTACCGCCATATATTCAGAGTTCCTCGTCAGGTGTTCAAGGCTAAAGGGGACTTATATGTTCAGAGCTGAACACCCTCGACGACAGACCAGTCTTCTCTCACCATCGCCGTCCGTCACTTGTGATGATGATGCTGTTGTCAAGGAAGCCTTCAAAGCCCAGAGGAGGGGCGTCTCAAGTCTTCGTCAATCAGTCACTGACACAATCATATCCTCGAACTCCATCAGCATTCTGAAGGACAGGGAAATCCCTGCCTATTGAAAAGCGTGGCAGGTCCTGGATGATGACAAAGACACGAGGAACTTTAAAGGTTTCAACATAAGCAGCGAAAAAGATGATAGACCAAAGACGTGACTACATGCAGTATTTGACGCGTATCCTTTGGTAAGACGTTTTGAGGATACACCTAAGACATTCACAATTTCAGAAGCAAAAGAGTTACAGGGTTACAAGTAAAGATATCAGTAATTCAGACATAAATGTCTACCCTTTCATTGAATGACAGACATTTCTTCGAGAAAGGGAGCAAATGAAACTCAAATTTTTTTATATACCATCATTTTACCACCTCTGCCAGATATAGATTGTAGCTTTAGACTGATGAAGAAAGATCTAAGCAACATATGTATACAATGATGACACAGGGATATATAGAAGGAGCTAAAGTAAAGAACAAATTGCCCCATCCTCTCACCCTAACCCAACCCAACCCATCACTGGTTCGCTGCACTAAACTGCGTGGCGATTGGCAACTCAAGGGTGGGCCTTTTTGATAACTGTTTCTTTCTCTACGCCTCGAAGCTTTGGAACTCTCTACCCTCTCATGTCTTTCCCATTAACCATGACTCGACACATTCTAAAATACAAGTTTTTCACTTCCTCCTAAAGTCGTAAATACTTTCCCTTGTCTCTTCTTTTTCCCTTTCGTAATTCTCTCTACATTTCAATTAAGGCCTGGCCTCGACGTGGACTTTTGTGCGTGACTGGAGCCGCCCATCGTAAAAAAAACAAAAGCATAAAAACAACAAATTAGATGATTTTTCCGAATGACTCCTGGCGAAGGACAAGAGCGAAATTATAGAGGTAGTATGGATGGAGGGACGAGAGCAGGAAGTAAAAGTACCTAGGAAAAAAAAAAGGAGGACATCATTTACCTTGCTGAAGCAGACACCAGAGCCAAAAGTTGTTTATTTTTTCCCCTCTCAGGACGTTGATGTAGCTGAGGAACGAAAGGATTTGGAGTCAAGTTACCGCAAGCCATTGTTGATGCTACTTTTTAAAAGGAAGGGACTATGTTGTCATACCACAAGTGGTATGACAATGGTGCAAGATGTGTGATAACAGACACGAAGATGTTGACGAAGGTGGTACTGTTGCAAGCATAGGGTTGGTGATCCTGATAGTGGTGGTAGGTAATGGCATCTCTTGTTGGCAGAAGCGGTGGTAACTATGACAACGATGGTATAGTGTAGACATATTAAGTCTGTGGTGGTGTTGGCTATGATAGTGAAGGTTTGTGATGGTGGTGGATGTGGAAGTGAAGACGAAACAGACGGGTGAGAGCTAAAACAATATTCTCATGATTGTGACAATTATGGAGGTAATGTTGGACGAGACGAGTAATAACAGAATTCATTATGATAACGCTGGTGCTCTATGATGGAAATGATGGTGATGGTCATCTCAAGAAAGTTGGAAGTTGTGGTAGTGGTAAGGTGAGGGTCGATCTTCGTGACAAAAAAACCCACTGTCATTGAAAACTGTAGTCGTGATGACAATGGCAGCTTTTAAATGAGATGAATTACTTTATGATAACAATAGTGGTGCGAGTAACTTCAGTAGGAATAGCAGTGGTAGTGGTAATTGTAGTACTACTCATAGTAGTAGCATCATTAGTGGCAGCAGCAGTAGCGAAAGTAGTAGCAGCAACAGCAGCAGCAGCAGTAGCAACAACAGCACGAGCAGCAGCAGTAGCAACAACAGCACGAGCAGCAGCAGTAGCAACAACAGTAGCAGCAGCAGTAGCAACAACAGCAAGAGCAGCAGCAGTAGCAACAACAGTAGCAGCAGCAGTAGTTATAACAGCAGCAACAATAGCAGCAACAGAAAACTACAGCAGCAGCAGCAGCACGATGACCACCACCACCACCACTACCAGTAGTAGAAACAGTAGCAACAAAAATAAAAGCACGATTGTTTCCTGAAATGAGAGCAGATGTACCACTGGAGTGGCTAAGTCGGGGACTAGTGTGGACCAGCTGAGGTCTTGCCAGTACTGCGCCTCAGCACCCGAGGGGTGATCCATCATCAGACCACCAGCAAAGGAACCAGTCTTAGCTGAAGCACCGGTGCGTGCCCGCAGCCACCTGGAGTCGAACCTCCCTACTTCGCGGGAGAGGATAGAGCCATCCTAGTGCCACCCTTATATCCCTACGTTACAGTGGCCATGGTACACACAACTCATGTGTCCAGGTGAATGGATGAGTGAACTATCAAATTGACAGGCGATGCACTTAATGCCGTCGTTTCCCCAGGATGGCGTCACGCAAGCGAGGACCCGTCGATTTTGAGGCGCAAGAGAAGGGGTTTGATTTTTCTGGCTACTGTGTAGGTACCTTGTTGTGACTTCCTGGAGTGACTGAGATCATTCAAGGGAGAGGAGAAGTGTTTCACGAGGGGTGCTGGTAATTCTGAATAATCACCCTGTCTGATGTGATGACTGGTATTGCCACAGTTATTATAAGTGTGTTTAATTCAAAGGCTGAATTCAGTTTTTGATAACCATTATCTATGAATTAGTTGATCAAACAACGTACAAGGACGGACTAGTGACTAAAACCAGGTAATGATATAGATGTATCTGTGAATAAAGGAAGTCGGTTATACAAAGAGTTGAAGGAGCTTTGGTGGTTAGAAGAAAGGGTGCGTTTCCAAGGACGAGAGAGAGAGAGAGAGAGAGAGAGAGAGAGAGAGAGAGAGAGAGAGAGAGAGAGAGAGAGAAGAGTGTGTGTGTGTGTGTGTGTGATAGAGAAGTGAGGGAGGGAAGTCTGTTGCATCAGGAGGTCGAGTTCTTTTCAATAAGCGATGGTTTGCAAAGGTCTCAGACCCTCTCTAGTCCCTACCTCTTATCCTCTACTTTTTCTATCACAGAGTTAAATGAAATTTGTCATTGTTTTCTCCAATCTCTCTGTCTATTCTCATTCTTCTTTTCCTCTTCCCGCAGCTCTATTACTGCAGAAGAATGTAGCTGACGTCTTTTTTATTTACATCTGTCTTGTCTAGTAGCCTTTATTTCTGTAATTTACAGGTTCATCCCTGTCTCAAAGAACTGCTGAAAAACGGTACAGTCAGGTCAACCCAGGAACTCGAAAGTTACCTCTCGCTCTCTCTCTCTCTCTCTCTCTCTCTCTCTCTCTCTCTCTCTCTCTCTCTCTCTCTCTCTCTCTCTCTCTCTCTCTCTCTCTCTCGTCGAACATGGACAGGTCTATAGGAGGGTTCAGGAGGGCAGGAAGTTGAGTGGTAAGAAAAGGAAGGTGACCTGGGGAGGAGGAGGAGGGTGGTGGTGGCGGGCAGGGAGAGAGAGAGAGAGATTTTCACGGTGAGGGGAAGTGCGTGTTTACTGGCAAATGAAAGGCCAAAGGGAAGAGGGACGAGTCTTGCGGTAATGGAAGGTTACGAATATATTGTTGAGAATGATGTGCCTCGTTACACACACTCACACACACACACACACACACACACACACACACACACACATATATGGTTATACACCCATATGTAGTCGGCCAACAAAGGGTAGCTGGCATAAACGTATTTCATTTTCTAAACGATAGAACAGAAGAAGGAGCCAAGCAGCGAGTGTTCATGCTCCTCGAAGGGTCAAGCTGGGGTGTCTAAATTTGTGGGGATGTAACCAAAATGAATGGAAATGAGGGACAGGTAGTGTATTTGAGGAAAAGATCCTAGACGCTTTAACTCTGATTGAAACTAAGCTCAAAGGTAAAGGTGAAGAAAAGTTTTGGAATGTCTCAGGGATAAAGTCAGGGATGAGTGTGACGGCAAGAGTTAAGTATGGGGTAGCACTATTGATAAAGTAAGAGTTGTTGGAATGTGTTAAAGAGTGTAGGTAAGTGATCTCCAGACTGACGTGGGTAATAACAGCAGTGGGTCTCATGATATGGGTCATCATTAGTGCTCATGTACTTGGCCGTAAGAAGGATGATGATTAGAGGCATGTGTTATGAGAGCATTTGAGGGAGAGTGTCGGTAATTTTGATGCTAGACATCGGGTAATAATTGACGAGCAAATGTTCGCTGTCTTCTTTGTGGTAATTACAACGTGGACATAAAGGGTCTTGGGATATGATGAAATTGAGTTTATAGTGTTACAGTGATGGGTAATGTCCCGAGTATAAGTGGGAGAGTGTGACTCGTGTGTGTCTAGGGAGTGTGGTTTCTGACAGATGTATGTTTGGCGGGTTGGAATTTAAGACTAAGCTGGGAGGTCAGTTGCTTAGTGATTGTCGGGTTATTTGAGTGCGTATTTGTTTTGTCAATATCATATTTGCTTAGAGTGAAGGGGATTTGTAAGTAGACGTTACTGAAGTGCTAGGCCGGGGTAAGCTTTTTCTATGGCTACCTGAGGGTTGGTGTTTCTATAGAGCAATTTGGGTGGAAGAGATCTAATGCTGTTGCATAGAAATGAGTGTCAGTCGTGTTGAGGTGGGACTGTACAGGGAGGATCATTGTTTCATTGTGAAGGTGTTGAGTGTCTGCAATGGCTAGACAGCCAGTGACTGCTCTGATTGCACTGTTATGTGTGGTTTGAAGTTTTGTCATTTTTGCTTTAGAGATAGTGGAAGAGTGGGCAAGTGATGCATGGCCTAAAGTTGAACGAACGAAGTGTTTGTATAGGTTGGTGAGGGATCATTCTTCTTGTCCAAATCTGTCGTTAGTTAGTGCTCTGAGGGCATTTAGTTTGCGTGTTGCTCTGTGATACTGGGTGTGGGGAGTGAATGTCATGTGTGTGTGTGTCGTGTCGTGATGTCATGCCTACATTGTTGGTGTTTTGTTCACTGGGAGAGATTGTCCATTCAAGGTAACTGTAGGATGTGCGATGGGTTCGCGTTGCTCTGGGGTTAAAGGAATGATTGAGAACTCGTGTGGAGATGCGGACATTCTTTTATGGTGAGAGCCATTGTTCGAATTTGTAATTTAGTGCTGCATGTCTGATGTTGCTACTGGGTGTTGTGATGTGATTGTGTGTTCGTTTGCATACGAAAGGGCCTTCATCCTGAGGTTTGCCTGAGGTAATGGGAGGGCATGTAGGAAGAGACTGAGGAGAGTTGGAGAAAGAAGTGCTCTTTGTGGAACTCTGTTGTAGAGTTTAAGTATCTTAGAGATGTCATTGTGAGTGACTTTGGCCCATGTGGCGGCTGACTGTGAAATTTGGCTGACTACTTTTTGTCATTGTTGTGAAGGGGGTAATTTTGTTTAAGGATGTGTTGAGGGATAGTGTCAAATGCTTTGTTGATGTATATTGCCACTAGCACTGTGCGGGAATGAGGCTGTGGTTGGTTGAATCCATCTAGGATTTTTCGCGTTAGCTCAGTGTGTAGTGCAAAGGAATACAAAAGGAATTCAGACCATTGTGGTAATGGAGTGTATTGGTCCAAAGCCATACTGAGTAGATGAAAGGTGTTTCGTTTTAGTCTGTTGTGGATCATTATTTCACAGAGTTTGGATGCTGATGATAGACGTTGTAGAGGGCGGTATAATGAGGTGGAAGTGGGTGGTTTAGATGGTTTAAGGGTTGTTATGATGTTAGCAAGTTTCCAGATATTAGGGATATTGTTATGTTGCCAGGAGTAGTTGAAGATATATGTAAGGGCTTGAATTGCTACTGGCCCATAGTGTTTAATGTGTGAGTCTGATATTTCGTCATGGCCTGTAGCAGGAGTGTTCTTTAAGGTTTTTAAGTGAGAATGAAGGGTGGGTTAGCAGTCGTTCATGGATGGATTTTTTCTAGATATTTTCATGACCTTCCTCTTGAAGGATGTTGGTTTGTTTGTGGATGATTTCTAAGCAGTGTCTCGTGAGTATGTGTCTTTATGTTCCTTCGGAGAAACGATTTTGCTGGAATGGGACAGAGTGCTTTCTGAGTGGGGGCTGGACTGGTGCAGTTAGAATGAAGTTGCTTCATTGTGTGCCAGTTAGTTACTGTGGGTCTTGAGGAACAAATGCTAGCATTCATCTTGACTTCACGTGAAATGGGGAGAGACTGTGCTATTTATAGTTTGGATTCGGTCTCTGTTATATATATATATATATATATATATATATATATATATATATATATATATATATATATATATATATATATATATATATATTTATTATCCCTGGGGATAGGGGAGAAAGAATACTTCCCACGTATTCCCTGCGTGTCGTAGAAGGCGACTAAAAGGGGAGGGAGTGGGGGGCTGGAAATCCTCCCCTCTCACTTTTTTTTTTAATTTTCCAAAAGAGGGAACAGAGAAGGGGCCCAGGTGAGGATATTCTCTCAAGGGCCCAGTCCTCTGTTCTCAACGCTACCTCGCTAATGCGGGAAATGGCGAATAGTATGAAAGAAAAGAAATATATATATATATATATATATATATATATATATATATATATATATATATATATATATATATATATATATATATATATATACTCCTTATCGTAAGCCACGTAACCATTCTAAAGCCCAACCTTTAAGGAAGGGTGAACAGCTGGTTTGACTATGGACCGGCTGCCACAACTAAGATTCGAACCTATGCTTTCGACCATGAACGGCCCATGAATGCGTCACTGTCCGGCTACACTCAAACAAAGTTCATCACTGAGACCAAGCCTTAGAAGAAACGGTAGAAAAGGAAAGGAAAGGAATTACTCTAAGAATCTTTAAGAAAGTGATAAACCTGCCTTTTAAAAAGGGGTCACATTGTAACTGTTTGAGAGGACAGCGTCATCCCAAAGCTTATCGGTGAAGGGACAGAAACAAACACCACAACCGCTGCCCTTGGGTTGCTAACGGTCACACAGTAACCATGTAACTCAGTGGCTTGCTGAGTATTACGTGGTTTAGGTAATGGTGGGTGTCACAAAAATAGCAGGTTGGCAGGAGGAGAAACCGGATATATTTCTAAAGGGGGAGAGAGAAAGAGAACCAACATTGCGGTGTAAGGCAAGTAGGTCAAGTTTTGAGGTCAGACTTGGGGAGAGAGAGAGAGAGAGAGAGAGAGAGAGAGAGAGAGAGAGAGAGAGAGTATAGGGGATGGAAAGGCTAGTAAGATAGGTTGACTTAGAATGTCTGTCAAGTGAATATGCAGACCTGGAACCTCCCCCAGGTGTGAGAGTAATGATATATATATATATATATATATATATATATATATATATATATATATATATATATATATATAGGAACGAGTCATTCCTTTATATTATCAAAGCAACTGCTGCTCCCATCACTCAGTATCACAAATGCCTTTAAGGTCACTACGAAAAAAAAGAAAGAAGACTCGATATACATCACCCATTGATTCCACTTCTGTGTGTGAGATACTCAAGCTGGATCTTGACAGATGAAATAAACCCATGATTGCTGCTTTCATGAAAGGATTCCAATTTGGATATCTGGATATCGGCTGTAAATCTATTCCTCTGTAATATTACTTGGCATCTTGACACTCCTTGAGACGACGCATCAGTTCAGGAGTCTGATATTGCTGGAACCTCATACAAGAATAACTTCAGTCCTGTAAGTCGAGCGAAAACCTATAGAGGCTTACACAGTAACTTCAATCATATATGTCGATATAGTTACTAAATCTACAGAGGCTTATGGAAGGTGATTCCACACATATCTCCATTAATCGAGTGAGTTACGACCCTACAGGGGCTTATGGATGCTAATGCTATAAACATCCCTTAAGTGGAGCTAGTTGCGAAATCTACGAAGGCTTATGGAAGCTAATTCTACACCTATTCTTGTAAATCTGTCCCTTCTGAAGAATATCATCACTTCACAACTGAATGTTCTGAAAGCCTCTTGCAGCAGTCACCCAGCCTGAACCACATGAGTCGTCTCGTGCGCTGCCAGTCATGTAATGAGCAGTTGTGGCCACGAGACAATACCATTTGGCCATTATCGTAGTGGCCATGTTGTTAATCAAGCCCTCAGTAATGCCCTGGTGATCTTGACATACCAGAGCACACACACACACACACACACACACACACACACACACACACACACACAGTGGAGAAGCCACCAACCCGGACACTTACTTGTTACAATACATACATGATATTTTTCTCTCCATTTTTCATCATTTTTCTTTTACATAAAGGATGTCTGCTCGATGACCCCCTTCCTTTCACAATACGTTCATTAATGACCCAAGATCACTTGCGATACGTGATTATTATTTCATGTTGACAATACATCCCCTTATCCCATAACCCACATACCCTTCGAGAAGTGAATATTCTCACAATCGAACGAGGACATGGCTGCAGTGGCCTAACTCTTTTGTTGCTCATTGTGTGTCACTGGAATACCCTTCAGATCAAGAAGACTTATGATTTTCGGCTCTTCCCATGTTCTCTAGGCGCAAGAGAAGTTACTGGCTGGCTCCTCAAGTGTCGGGGGCGCTTTCAACACACTTGCCAAAGCTAGCAGGAAGTCTGCTCGCTTCTCTGTTGTTCTTTCGGGGATTAACACTGACGAGAACTGTCAGTCTGAAACAGTAAGGTCCTCCTCCTTACTGTCCTCGCATTTTAGAAGTCTTCTCGAACTCATTTGGATTAAGGGTCTTATGTTCTCTAGAAGGAAAACATTTTGATTGTCTAAGCCATAGGCAGTCCCTCTATTTTTGTGTGAATGGTCTTATTTCCCTTAAAGACATTATCCCAGTTGCATAGATAACAGAATGTTCAGAAACCCTGTCATGCTGGAAAACGATAGCACTTAAACCTCTGTTTACTACATTATTAGTAGTGTATTAGTTGATTGGTGAGGTGAGTTCATCAACCAGAAGGTTTTACCTTAGTCTCTTCTAGTCAAACTTATTTGATTCATTTCTTGTGCATCAGGAATACCGTCAGTAGCAGCATGATTGGATGTGAGTCTCATAGCCAGTCAGGATGAGAAAAGGCCTAACTACCTCCCTGACCTTCCTCATATGCTTGTGTTTCACCTTTCGCTGACCTTTTTCCATGTTTCAAAACCTCCGCATTGTGACATGAGATCCTTTACCTCAGTGGCCTTTGGGTCTTTCCATGTTGCTGCAATCTGCTAAACAGTCTCCTGCCTCCCATCACTTCCCATCACCAGATGCCAAAGATTTCTCCGAGTCTGTATCCTTATGGATCACAGATGCTCTCGTAGAGTCATAGACTTCGTGCACGGTATCAGTCAACATATATCCGACCCAAATGGATTTTAGAAGTCTCTTCGAAAACCTCCTGATCCATTAGGATAGGCTACATACATATATTCGGCATCCACTGGCATGTTCATAAATGAAAGCTGTCCAGGTCTATATATACGGGACGCCCCGTGGGTCTTGCACCTCACCGTCACCAAGACGATGCTGTAATGCGAGTGAGAACTCCGACTCCTGAACAATGTAGAACATTATCCACCCGTTAGACATCATCCTTCATGCTCTGCCGGAGTGGGCCCCATGGGTCTTTCCATGACTGTTATTGTCGAAAAGTGGCAATCCAGCACCAAACCAGCACTTCAGACAGGTGTTAAGGAGGAAGAGGTAGCGTAGCGACGACAGTAATAGGAAGAGAAGGAACAGCAGTGAGAAAACTACGAGCAGTAGAGGCAGAACCACTGGAATCAGCAGTTACAGCGGCAGTAACGACCACTTCTGCATGAGAGCTTCGGTAAGAACAGCGGCAGCAACTGCCAGAAAGGTGAGGAGCAGCAATAGCAAGAACAACAGCAGCTGCCAGAGAAAGGATTTACAGCAGAAACAAATACAGCAGCTGCTGCCAGAGTGACGATTTGCAGCAGCAACAAGAACAGCATCAGCTGCCAGAGAGTTAGGTTACAGCAAAAGCAAAAACAGCAGCAGCAGCAGCAGCAGCTGCCAGTGAGGTGAGTTACAGCAAAAACAAGAACAACAGTAGCAGCTGCTAGAGAGGTGAATCGCAGCAACAAGAAGAACAGCAGTTTGAGGAAGCAGTTCTAGCAACAGAGAGTCAAAACTCACAAAGCTACTAACGGAGAGGCCACGCCAGCAGTCTTTAACAGCAGCTGCAGCAACAGCAAGAGCAGAGGCAGAAAGGCGCACGGAAAAACAGTGGCAGTCACCACATCACAAGCTACAACAGAAGCAGATAGACAAGCAGACAGGGGAAAAGGCAGTCAGACCACTTCCCTCGTAGCAAATCAGCTGCAACGCAGAGCATCATGAAGAGCATTGTCAGACAGACAGATAGACAGACAGACAGACAGAGGCAATCGTAGCCGTCGTTTAGCAACAGATCAGCTGAGACGACAATGGACAGAGCAGCGGCAACAGCAGACAGACAGACGGACAGATGAATATTATCCAGACATCGTCCCTCGGGCGAGGCAGCAGCAGGAGGCTGGGCCAGGGACGAGAGGGTTTCTGAGGATTTCTCTCGCCCGTACACAAATCACACACTCCACCTGACACAAAAACACACAACAAATGAATAGCAGTCAAGGGTTGGAGTTGGGTGAGGGTGCCCTGGGGGAGGGAGGGAAGATGGCTAGCTGGGGAGGAGGAGGAGGAGGAGGAGGAGGGAGAGAAGAGGCTACTCGCTGGGGAGGAAGAAGAGAGAGAGATAAAGGGGATAATGACGGGCCAGGGATGGTATAAGTAGGAGGGGTAGATCGTCCGGTGAGAAGGGACAGAAAACGGGAGAGAGGGATCGAACGGACGAACTCGGATTGGATTTGACGATTCGGTTGGCTCGCTGAGAAGGAGAGGGAGGGAGAGAAGACTGTCCGCAGGATATAGAGAGTTGGGGAGAAGTGGGAGCTAGAGCTAGACCCGGGGGTGAAGGACTGAGGGGAGATAGGACCGCGATCGTTCGGTGGGGAGAGAGAAAGCAGAGGAGTGAGTAAGGCTCTCGAGGTGAGGTTAGGAGGTGTCTAGTTGGGCGAAGAGCAGGAGGAGGAGGTCGAGGAGGTATAGGTCGTCAGGTAAGGAGGAGAGAACTAGAGTAGGAGAAGGTTGCTGCTGCTGGACGTGGACTTGCAAGGGTGAGTGTTTAGGGGGAAGGGTAAAGTGTCGAGTAGGGAGAGAGAGGAGGAGGAGGAGGGGTGTGTGTTTGGGGGTCGGTCTAGATTGGTGGAGGGGGAGCAATCTCACAGCTCCCACCATTATCACCCATTATACCCGCATTACTTCCTGGATATTCCACAACTCCCGCTCTGAGGAATTACTGGGCCCGAGCCTCATAGCTCACGTTCGCATGACTCTAAACGGGTGGTTAAAGTACTTGCCGGACAGCCTAATTCGAAGCAGGATCAGCGAGAGGTTTGTTGTATATTCCTTTCTGAAACGCTGGCCGATGTATTCTGGGAGGCTAAGAAATTATCTGGCAATGTGGCCGTTCCTGTGTTTGATTCACCCTTTATGTAAGTGTGAGGCGCTGTCAACTGGCCCTCAATTTATAGGTGGAAGCATGTGAGGCAAGGCTTGTGTACAATAGCTCAGGGAGAGACCTTTCTTTTTGTTGTTGTTGTTGTGTGTGTGTGTGTGTGTGTGTGTGTGTGTGTCTGTGTGCGTGTGTGTGCGTGCCTGGGTTTGATTATGAGCAGGTGTGGGAGGTGTTCTGCCGTATTGGTAGGTGAGCATTTGCACAATGACAAGGTATATGTGTGTCTTGCCCACACTTAGACTAATCACGCGAAAGAAAAAATATTCTGCAGAAGTTCCTGCAGGTTCTCATTTCACACTGATGTAGTGGGAAGTAGTGAGGCTACTAATTCAGAAGCAGAGTGGTAAAGCAGAAGTGGTATGGCTACATCATCCATCTCGCTCACCCTGGCTCTGGTGTTGACCCCCAACCCACGCCCACTGGTGGGGGCTAAACTCAACTCTTTACTTTCATGCAGTTAGAGGACTGTTCACTCTGCTTGAAGAGTGTCACCCCTACACCCTCCATATACTCAGAGCGAGAGTATTATAGATGCTGTATTGTCTGACTATGGAAGGCCGACTTCTCGCAATGACCTCTTGGAACTATAGAGTCTAGCTGTTTAATTCAGAGGGTTTCGCTATGAGAGGAGCTAGAACATCATTCAGTTCCCAGAAATACACATATGCAACGAAGGGAGCCACAATTGTGCATAACTGTGGTAGTAAAGCTAACGGGTTCGACTCTCCATCACACCCTCACAGCCTCGTTCCTGTTACATTTCCCTACGCTGGATAATATATAGAGGTTATCAACACTCCTCAGATAATTGGGGGAAGTGTCTGACTTATGTTATCCATCGGTCACATTTTTCCACACGGCCCCAGGTACCCCATTCTGGGGTCTCCCACACCTCTTACGTCTGTGATACAGTCAGTTTGAGGAGAATGATGACTGCCCTTGGAGGGAGAAGTTATTCGACGAGACTATACTCCTCTCCGTTTACTGGCAGTGAAGGTCGTTTGTCGGTTTCAGGGTAATCTCATGCAGGGGAGTCCGGTAACACCTTCCTCACCCACTGAAAATTGCATACATTAGATGAATAGATAGGCAAGCAGTATATCTCTAAGGAGTATATTATATTATATTTCCAGTAGTTAATGGGTGAATAGATAAAGGGCTCCACTTTTTTATATGTGCACACATAAACATACACACACACACACACACACACACACACACACACACACACACACAAACACACACACACACACACACACACACACACACACACACACACACACACACACACACAGCCTAGGCTGGCGTGTATCTGTCTGTGTGTAAAGAAACAGTACATGTATACAAGGTTAAGACACGGGGCAACACGAGTGTAAAACCCTCTCCTCGTAACCCACAAATAGTTGCCACACACACGCACACACACACACACACACACACACACACACACACACACACACACACACTTAACCAAAATAGGGAAGGGAACACGTGTCGGGAGCCTCCCTTATCACGCTTAGCGAATGTAACAAGCTTGGATCCCTCAAGTCTCTGCGCTGGGACCACTAATACTTCCGAACTATGTAAGACGATTCTCCAGAAGAAATAACATCGCGCCTGAGTATCCTTCCCGATCACACTAGGGTATTATGATATAAAGTGTGAAGTAATAGGGAGTTGAACACGTAACATAGAGGTTTGAATACCACCTAACCACACGGATCAGAAGATTTATCCCTAGCATTTCTTATTTCATATATTCAGTGACCGAGATTGGACGGGCAAAACGTGCCACAGTCCAGGCGATCTCGAGTGAAAAGATAAACAGAGAGTAAATAGAGAAATATGAATCAGAGCACCGCAAAGGTACATATGTACATCTGACTCTTGAAAGGTGATATAAGAAGAGGGGAAGGACGAAGGAAGGAAGGAAGGAAGGGAGGAAGGGAATTCCACGGCTTAGGTGTTCGAGGGAAGAGGGAAGGAAAGGCAGTCAAGGATAGTGTAGAGTAATGATGGTGGGAAAGGATAAGAACAGAGTAGTGTGTTGAGAATATTAATAACCTTTAAACTACATAACTCCTGACTTATTACCGGAAAATCACACGTGGAACGCGAAAATATGTTTTGGTCACGGCCGAAATTGCCTTCTTGTACACATACAAAGAGACGTTTTAGAAGATAAACGTGACGTATATTATACCCTCTTGGAACTTGCATAATCAACTTGGTTTCCTCTCCTGAATAAGCATATGCAAATAAAACCGCTGGGAAATATCCAGCGGAATGCAACGATGAAGGTCCTGAAATTAAGGTAAATGAGTTATAAAAAGAGGAAGGATATCCTCGGTCTACCTACACTGGAAAAAGGTAGGTAGGGTAAGTAGACGACGCATCATGAGCACTTTAAGCTCCTGGGTAGCCACAGGAACCTACATAAAGACCACCTCTTTAAAACCTGAGGAAAGGATCCTCTTTACGAATATGAAGAGAGAGTTATAGACGGCTTCCTTCCTGAGATCTACAAAGAAGGTAGAGAGGGTGGAAACGCGAGGCAGGAGAGGGGAAGAGTTGAGGTAGATAGACAGCAGGGAAACGTAGTTTAATTGGCGATGTCTATGAGCCTATGAAAAAACAGAAATCTATCTTTGGAGGAGATAGAAAAGATATGTCAGTCAAGTGAAAGGTGCAAGTAAGAGAAATGGGAATACATAACAATAAGCGAGGAACAGAATATTGTGAAAAGGAATCTGAGAAAGACAGGTGAGCATTCAAAGCTGTTCTATAAACTCAAGGAATATTATGACTGGAAAAGTATAATATGTGTGGTGATAAGGTAAGATGATAAGAAAAAGAAAAGAAGAAAATGAATATTAAGGAATACGAGTCCAAGGTAGAGAGGAATCATGCATTAGAAGTATAATGAATTTCTTTGACAGCTTAAGCTTTGGTCACGAAAGGAAAGCTGAGTGGGTGAATTATACGTTTTAGACTACCTGAAAACATTTGATGCTATCCTCCCAAAGGAAAACTGATGGAAAGAATAAGAATATTTCAAAAAGGGATACATCGAGGGCTCCTGTCGAGGACAGATAATTATAATCATGTAAAGTGAAAGGGAACATCTGAAGCCTCATCTGTAGGTGGACAAACACAGCTAACTAGTGGTGTCCCACAGGGCTCGTTATGAGAGCCACTATCATTTCCGATCTATGCTAATGACTTCCCAGAGACGTCGAATCACACCTGAATGTATATATGTATGATGACAAGCTCATTGGAGAAGTACAGTTCACCCTTGACTTCGACAACCTACAGAAATACCTGGTTGGACTCCAGCGACTATCAGATGTATGACTGATAAGTTTAAGAACCCAAACAAGTGTAAAATGACGAAGATAAGGAACAGTGAAATCAGATCAAAACATGACTTCCAACTTGTGGGAACTCCACTCGCTAGAGGGACTTCTAGCTGATAGCTAACTTGTCACAAAAAAGGAAAAAAAAATTGAAAAATAGGTAGGTTTGTAAAGGAAGCAAATAACGTCTTGGCCACTGTCAAAAGACACTTCTTAAGCACCTGGGCAAGGAAACGTTCCAGTACGATACTCGCCACGTATACTAAAAAAACCCAGTATACATCATCGTTTTGGTCGCCCTACTTCAGGAAGAGTTCCAGGAGATCAGTGGTAAGCAGGACAAACTGGTACTTATATAAAAGGGACATGGGCAACAGGGAGAGATGGCAGCTCTTTGGACGTACAGAATATCATGAGGAGCTGTAATTACAGCCCTTAGGAAACTCACAAAGTCAACGGTGATATATATCATTTCCTTGAAACTGGAAGGAACCTAATGAACCACGGGACAGAGCGAGGGACTAAGCAAGACCCATGTAGGGAAAGTTGTGAGCAGTTACTTCTTTGGCATCCGTAGGGCATAGAATTTGATGAAAAAGACTATGAGACTCCATCAATTGCCCCTTTATCCCCCCCCCCCCCCCAGTACATACAGAGAGTTCAAGACTGTAATTACACAGGCACATGCACGCTTGTATAGGCAAAGACACTCCCGGCAGTATAAGAAAAACACACATTGACGTGATAACCAAGACATGACATATGCGCACGTAATGCAACGGGAGGAGGTGGGCGCCGGCCCCCCTTCGTCTCAGGATGTATTGTAACCAGTAGTTCACCCAGCGACCCGTTGTCGGCAGGAGCTGGTTTCGCATCACCGCCACCCGCCACAACGCTTCCTCCCACATGCTGTATATAACCCACACGGTCACACACCAATGACTGAGACCGCAAGCGTAAACACACAAACATACACGCACACACACACACACACACACACACACACACACACACACACACACACACACCACAACACAACACATACATACACACAAATGGATATATTCTATTATTTTTTGTAAATGTTTTTCATGTTTTGTATTACTTTTGTTCTCAGTCTGCCCAATTGCACAGTTATCTTTTACGAGTCGAAGTTGTGTCGTAGTGGTTAGCGTTGCTGACCATGAGTCAGTGTAGTGAAGATAAAGGTGTGAACGTGGCTGGCTTTTAGTTACGAGATTGTAGTATGTAGTGAAGATGAGGGTGTATCGAGCGAAGGTGTAGATGCAGTACTGATGAGGGTGTGGTGAAAATGGCGAATGACTCGTTCATGAGGGTCATGTCAAAGGCAAGTAGCGTCTAGGGTATAACGAAGCTGAAAGTGTAGTGAAGATCCCATTTACCCCTACCTATAAGTAAACACATAAGAGATTCAAAGAGACAAATAACTAACGTAGAATGAATTACGTAAGTCTGCGTAGAGAAACTAAGAGACTTATATGTCAAAGCAAACGTTAATATGAAGAGTATATAGCTGGAAGTAGGAAAAAAAGTTTATAGTTATGCTAGAAGTAAGAGAGTCATTACCCAATGAACTTGGCCATTAAGTACAGTAAATGGAGACAATTTGAGACTCTAAAGCCATGGCAAGATTTTGAACGATTTCTTTTAACATTTGTATTTACAATTGAAGCCACAACTATTGTCCCAAGTCCAGCTCCATTGCTGAGAGGGGAAAAACTGTCTGCAACATATGGAAATAACAGATAAAGATATACTATCAGCGCTAAATGGAATGAGTGTAAATAAAACATCAGGCCACATAAGTTCTCTCTAAGGACACTGAATGAGGCGGAAAATGAGACAGTTAAACTCTTGGCTGCAGGGAGCGTGGTTTCTGAGGGATGTATGACAGGTGGGTTGGAGATTACTATTCAGTTGGGAGGTCGGGTCTCAGTGCTTGTTGGGTTATTTCATTGTGTATGTGTTTTGTCAGCTATATTTGATGTAGGTGGGGGTGTGGGGGATTTGTGAGTAGAGGAGGGGGATTGGTCGTTAGTTATAGAGTGGTTTGGGTGGATGGGATCTAGTGCTGTTACGTGGAGTCGAGTGTCGAGCACGTTGAGGTGGGACTGTACTGGGAGGATCTTTGGTTTCACAGCGAAGGCGCTGAATGTTTCTTGTGCTAGACAGCCTGTGATTGTTCTGAGTACCCTATCTTGTGAGGTTTGTAGCTTTCTTATATTTACATTTAAGGAGGTGGATTACTAGGCAGGTGAGGCGTAGTTTAAAGTGTAGCGAATGCATTGTCTGTATGATCTTACACACATCATCAAGGCTTAACATTATCATATACTCTCTGGTAAAATGAAAAGTTGAGATGAACTGTTAATTAAAGCAAATAGACGGAAATAGATGAACAATAACACTGGTGAACAAATATCTATGAACAGGTATGAGTGGTCAACAATGTATGAGCTTGGGGGAGGTGAGAGGAGGAAGCAGCGAGAAGAAGTGAAGAAAGTCGAGAGACGAAAATGAATTATGAGGTGTCGATGGGGAGTGTACCACGTCGCCGCTCGAACTCCTCCAGGGGGAGGGTGTTTGACCAATAAAGGCAGGAAGGTCCTCAAGTTCCAAGTCTTGGATTACAGTCATCCGTTCCGTCGTCGTCCGTCCTCCCCGGATAATCACATGCCACGGGAAATACGACAGCGAGAATACCAGTCGACGAAAAGTAATCACTGAGCCTACCTACCTACCTACCTACCTACCTACCTACCTACCTACTTACCTGCCTACCTACCTATCTACCTACCTACCTACCCACCAGCCTTCTTTTTCCTCTCCCACAACATCACACCTCCTCGCCTTGTTGGGATCCCAGCATAATGAAATGCACGTTGAAGCAGCGTAGCGGCAGCTGTACCATTTACAACCTTATGGTCCACCCCATCCTCTACCCTGCCTCTCTCTCTCTCCCTCTCCCTCTCTCCTTCTCTTCCCCCCCCCCCCTCCCTCCCTCCCTCGCTTCTCCAATCACCCCCCCCAATCATCAGTAATCACGTGTACCTAATCCTCCTTCAATCATCGACAATAACAGCGTAGCGCCTCACCGCCGTAAAAATCTAATCTGCAACTTGTAGACTACGAATTTAACCAAATCACCTGACACGCAAGACTGCGACTTGTATTAATTTACTTGATTCGGTCCGCCTATGATTTGGCCGGTGCGACCCTGTCATTGTGCCCGATAATGGGTAAAAGCCCCGTCAATGTGATTACACGTTCACTCCACGGTGAGGCTACAGACCATTGATAACAACGGTGGCGAGGAGCCCTGGCAAAGTTGATGGTAATCTTGTCCAGCCCAGGGGTGGGTGCTGGTGCTGGCCCGCCGCTGCTGCTTGCCCCCGTCCACAGTGTGGATAACTCCGGCACATCCTTAATCATGGATCTTATCGGTAGGTTATCGGTGTGGTATCGGTATGTGGTCTCTGTGGATGTATTGTATCATCTGGAGTATCATTTGGGAGCTTCGGCTAGCGATTAGACGCAAGAAGAAAGTGGAGAAAAAAAAATAAAAAGGGGACGACTTATATCATCCCAGACCCGTTCCCCTTCCTACATCAGGAGTTGACCTGCGTCAGTAGAGATCCTCTCGAGTCCTGTGTGTTTTCTAAGTCTCTACTTCTTCTTCTATATCTCTTCCCCAAGAAACAGAGATACATGACAAGGCCATTGATCAATATCTAAGTTTAAAAGGGTGATTAAGGCTTCACACACACACACACACACACACACACACACACACACACACACACACACACAAGAAAAGACCTTATTAACTCGCTGTTAAGATATCCGTTCGATGCGGTGCCTCGGCTGTTTGAGATGTACACAGCAGGACGCTGAACAATGGCTGTCACTCGCGGCCTGGTGATTTGTCCATCAGATCATTTTGGCACTTATTGTTCCGGGCCATAGAGAGGGTCCCCCCCACTCTGCCACACGACGACAAAAAAAAGAAAAAAAATGGGATGCGGGTGTGAAATAACATGTACCAATACCGCTGACACGATGATTGCCTGGCTAAGAGTCAGAGCCAAAATAACTATTGTTATGATAACCTCGATAACTGGTTCTTACCGTGATGGGAAATTTTCTTAATGACAGGTGATGCTTGTGGCGATCTCCCGAGTCGAGAGGCTGATGATGGTGATGACGACGAACCCCTGCCTCCAGGTAGTCATTCCTCCTCAAGACTACGCTGGTGACATTCCATTTTTTAGGGGGTCCATATTTTTGGTGTTCTTCCTTCGTCTTAAACTAGTGTCATTTTCTGACCACCGTTAGCTTTTCCGTTTTTGGGGGGTCTATATTTTTGGTGTTCTTCATCGTCTTAAACTAGTGCCGTTTTCTGACCACCGTTAGCTTCGATCCCTAGCTTGGACCACGCGCGCCGACCGCCTATTCTTCAATGTCCACTCCTCCTAAGCATCGATGTGAACTCCCGGTTGGCACTGGTGTCGTTCCTCATAGCCTGCTTCAGTGTCATTCCTCATCCCTCACTCACGTCAGTTCCTCGTCCCACACTGGTGTAATCTCCTTGTCCTGTTTACATCCTCTGCCACTCTGGCTGATGCTATCTTCGACGATCGATGATGTCATTTCGCTGTCTGCGATAATCTATCGCTTCTCTTTGGATGTCATCCATTGGCTTCTGCTAGAATTGCTTTTAGTCCCAAGATAGATGTCATACCCATCTTGACGATGATATCCATCCCTGTGTTCCACTCGATGTTATTTCCCTTGTCAACAACACTCATTTCTTTGCTCCATTGACAATATAGTCATTCCTCTGTCAATGTTAATATCACCTCCCATGTGTTAACAAGACTCATTCCACTGTGACACTGTTGTCATTGTTCTCAGGACATTCCTGCAATCATTGTCATTCCTCGGCCATGTTTACTGCAGGAGACAGAGGGAGTTGGTGGTGGTGGTGGTGGTGAGGTATGGGGTGCAGGCTGGTTACGGTTGTTTGACGTTGTGTGGTTGAGGGAAGGTTGTGGTAGAGTTGTCCACGTTGAAGGAAGAGTTTTGGTGGGGAGATGTGTTGTTGTATGGAAGGTTATGGTTGTGATATGCTGCAAAGAACGGTAGGGATGATGATGTATAGGACATGGAGGGAGGGAGGAAGTAGTAGTCGTTGAGAAGGGAAGACAGTGTTAGGCTGCCACGAAAGCTCGTATTTTGTTTTGGTTTACCACAGGCACCTCATCAGTTCTTTAAGTCATTACTTCATACTACTCCAAAGTCTTTTACTCCTGATAATGATAACTAAATGGCCATCAATGGCCATTACGTACTTGTAATAAAAACTTTTATTTTTGCTCTAGCCATCATGCGTAAACTTTGCATTTGCTTTATACTGATATCCCATTTGCCGTGTCACACTCTCCACTTCATCAACTTGTCGCAATCCCTCTCTGTCATTTTCAAATCTTCATCTGTCTGGGCCTCAGTAATGCACATAGTACGACACTGTATGAGAATGATACCTGAGACATCTCCGACATGAGTGAGAGACGTGTGGTTCATTCACTACTTAGCTCAGTAAGCTCTTAAGGCGAGAGGACATGTAATATAAGATTTTCTCTTCTTTTTTTTTTTTCTTTTTACACGCAACGGAACCTGCCTGGCTAGATTACTGTGTAAATTGCAATATAATGTGGGTTTCTTTTTTTTTCCCCCAGTAGTGTAAATGGGATGATTATGATTATTAGATAGCAAGGCTGTTCTTGTTGTAATGGCTGGGTGGGTGATAATAAGAAGGAGGTCATTAGCTAAGAGATTATCTATATACGCACTTACCTGCTCGTCTTACTCGCACCACTCTTTTTTTTTTCTTTTTTTCAATACCAACCTATTATTTTACGTGCCCTCTGCCTGACCTGTTCATTATGGTAAATATTTCGTAACGCTTTTTTCTTTAAAGAAATTTCATATTGTTTTCAGGGTCTCCTTTTTTTTTACATTTAGCTCAGGCCAATCTTGTTTATTTATCTTAGAATGACAGAGATTGTAGAAGATAACGTAATATCACTTTATTCTTAAATTATGGAGTATTATGATGTAATTTTGAATTCCACGTTTTGGTTTATATATATATATATATATATATATATATATATATATATATATATATATATATATATATATACTGCACATGAACGTGCACTTCCATATGACATACAAACCTCCAACAGGCAGGATCGAACCCGGGACCCCTGCGTAGCAGACGGGTGCACTACCACTAGGCTCCGATTATTTCCCTTTTAGGGGTGATCATAGCCTAGCGGTAGTGTTCTCGCCTGCTACGCAGGGGTCCCGGGATCGATCCTGGCTGTTGGAGGTTAAGAACAGAGGAGTACAATTCATTTATTACATCAGCACAATTAAATCTCTGATTACATCAGTGGTCTAATGGTGAAAGTTACTGACCATGAGTCCACGTGATCCACATGGGTACAAATCTTCGACACGGCAGTCGGCCTACATCCAACCCAGGTGTTCATCCAACCCCTCTCAGGGCTGATCGAGAAATGAGAACCCACCTATGGTGTGTGCGTGTGTGTGTGTGTGTGTTTTAGTATAGATATACAGAAGAATTAAGACATGGTACATATGTGAAAGTTTAAGAAACTGAGGAACACCAGTGTAAGACTTTCTTCATGTAACACACAAATGATAGTCACACACACACACACACACACACACACCGATGGCGCTGGACGAGATCTATGGCCGTCCGTTACTTGACCCGTGTTAATGCAATTACCTTGTGACAGTCATGGCAAACATCGTAAATGATCATTTGTTTATGATAACTACACGACTTTATCTAGGGTTATATACCAATACAACCCGTGCCTATGCAGAGGATTCATCAGGCAGTAAATAAAAAGGGTTATCGCATTCCCTTCACACACTCACTTATCCACACGCTCGTTCGGGAGACATATGACTGGGTTTTACCCTCAAGAAGCACCACCCACAGTCATCCCATTGCACCAGCCATCATCGAAATCGACGTTGCTTATTGGGTGAAGTCGTGGTTCAGTTTTCAGTCGTGTTTATATATATATATATATATATATATATATATATATATATATATGTTCTTGTTCATGCCTCTCGTCTGGGCGAGGCTAGAGATATACTGTTCCCTTTGTCTGGCTGGGTACGTGGCTGAATTTGCAATATATCTAAAGCTGAAATCTATTTCTAGTCTCTAAACCAATATCCTATGGCTCAGCCAATACTGTAGCACATCCTCGTGCGTTTTTGAGTGATCTAGTCTCAATGTAGAGACTACATCGAATCATTCGATTATGGTACACTGTAAAGAGAGCCAAACCTTTAAGGTATGCCTCCCCCAAATATCCACTGCCAGTACACTCAGTAAATTCATCCCGACGTGAGTGGAGGCTGATTTAGAATAGTGCAATGTTAGTTGTGAATTTGTCTGACGAGGGTTGACGCAACCCCTGAGTGGAAGTCTTAGATGTAAACCATGAAACTGTTTCAGGTATCTACCATGTTAAGATGTAGTTGTTTACGTATCTACCGTGACGGAAGTCTCCATGCCAGGCTCATGGCTCTCATTGTCCTCTCCATAATTGACGTCAGGTTACCATCGGGCTCTTCACAAACGTCTTTGGGCTTCTTAATGTCTGTGTTTGTACTAATGTCCTTTTATGTGGTCTCTGTGAACTGTGGTGCTACCTTAGAATTTTCACCTGTAGCGCTAAAGTTCCTCGGTATTTACTAAATTACCTTCTGTAATCTAATTACCCACTTGACGCTGGATGATGAGCAGCGATGTTAGTTTTCCTCGTGTTATACTTCACATATATAAATTTTCCAGGAATTTATAACCAATTTCTCCTCCATTATCTGTAATTAAACTTATGGTGCACCGTAGCGATCCAAGATGCTATCCCTAACTGCCTTAACGACTGCTATAGCAATTATGTCTGGCGGTAGAACTAGTTTACAATGTTGAGTACATGCATCTATCATGACAAGCAAGTATCTATTATCTTGGTTCCTTGACCTCAGGGTATATGAAAACTGAACTTGGCGCCAGTTCCTTTGTTACCTTTATGCTCATTGCGTGTGGAACATTTGTCTACGTGGTGTGCAATTTGCTTTGCCATCTTAGGTCAGAAGTACTTTAACTGAGACTGCTTAATGCATCTGTCTTCATCCGGATGAGCTGCTTGGAGTATATCATGAATCAAGTCTAACAACAACTGGGCTACTAAGGATATAGTTTGGTACAACCTGCCTGTAGGAGGCGACGAGAGAGCAACGGCTCTACCCAGATCGCTGGTGACGCTCCTCTGGGCTTCGTCAAAGCATCGAACGAGAGACCACGTAAATGTTTGACTGAGTTCCAGTACCATAGTAGTTGACATACCACAGAGCTTAACTACGAGAAAACGGGGCTGTTTAATTGCTTAGTTATGCTCTTGTTTATGGGTAGTTTATGACGTTCACAACGGTATGTATAAGACTGTTCATAATCTGTCTGTACGAGCTTTGAATATTGGTAAAAGTCGACTGCGTTTCAGGAACGTGAGGGCCTTCTGGCAGACGGTGTAAGATGGACACAGAATGATTCCAACTGCTCGTTTCTGCACTTTCTCCATCTAGTCCCTGTGTGTGTGTGTGTGTGTGTGTGTGTGTGTGTGTGTGTGTGTGTGTGTGTGTGTGTGTGTGTGTGAAGAGTATATGTAGACGAGGGTGTAGCAAAGAAGAATATTCTAAAGTTGTAACCACATTGTTCGACCCAAACCTGGTACTCTGTGCATGCCAACACCCTCTCTATCACCACTCTCCCACACAACCTATCAGGTATATTCAACGGACTTATATCTCTGTAATATGAGCGCTCACTTCTAACCTCTTCGCGTTTATGTAATGGTACCACAGTGGCATTTCGCCAGCGATCAAGCACCTCGCCTTCTTCAATTCATACATTGAAAATCCTGCATGGCGCTTCATTTAATGAAAGGATTTGACTACCTTTCCTCTTTTTACCAAACCACTTCCCACAACTCTCAGTCCCTGCTCACCTACACGCCTTAAACACCCCACATCTGCGATCCAAGCATCTAACAAATTCTTATTTCACAATACTCACTCCATCTCCTCTTTACCTTTTTTTTGCTGTTATCAGTTCCCCATATTTCCCCCCTACTGATGCTCCACTTTTTTTTTCGTGTTATCCTCACGCTCCTTATCACCTTTCAAAACCATCTTCTTGATCCTCCTATAGTTTGCCGATACTTTCTCATCCCATCTCTCGCCTGCATATTTTTGCATCCTACTCCTTTATTCTTAACCTCCTACCACATTCTCTTGTACATTTCCCAATCACTCGCTGTCTTTCCCTATAAGTGATAATCATACTCCTTTGTTTTCCTTTTCACTCTCAACTTAATTTCCTCGTTCCTACATTTACTATACTCTCTCTTCAACAACCACAGTCATCGTCTGCATACCATATACTTCATCCCGCGTGTACAAGTGATGCTACCTTAAATAACTTCCATTCTTCACTCACTCCCCTGGTTTCGTTTACTCTCACCTAATGCCACTTTTGACCCAGTCTCTCTCGGTATCCCTGCATATAAGCCTCTTTTCTAAGCTCACTCAATTTCACCACCCTCCTCATGCCTAATATCGTTCATTCCCTCTTTTCCCAAAACCGCTTCAGACTTTCATACCTGCTTCCACCAAAAATGTGATCAAGCATCCAACCAGCCACCCTTCCAAGCACATTCACATTCATTGTCTCTCCTTTCCTCGCCTATCAATTAGTACATAATCTAATAATGCCTGCTCACTTCTAACCCCTCCCATCCCTAAGAAGGCACCTTAATCTAATACCAGGTATTCTCAGTCATCATTCTCAGCACACAACTCCATAAGCTGCTCGCCAGTTTCATTTACACCGGGCACTCCATGGCCCCCAATTACACCCTTAGCTGCCAAATCACCCACTCGCATTCAAATTCCCACCACTAATTTTCGATCCTTTGCATCATAATTGCTGACGCAGTCACTCAGCTCCTCCCAAATTACTCCTATCTCTTCCTCACTTCTCTCACTACCTGGTGCATAAACACTAGGAATCACCCACCTCTCATAATCCACTTTCATTATCACCCACGTCTTCCTGAAACTCACTGCCCACACAACCCACAATTCCGAATCATCTACATCAGTTACCTAGATACAGGAGTCTCCAGTGGAGCCTCGGAACGTGCAGACGAAACACAAAAATTGGGAAATAACCAACTCAAAGAAAACCTGCTTGATGAATCAGAGGCATTCAGATCATGGACAAAGAGAGGGCAGATGGAGATGGAGAACCTATAAGGCAAATCATTCTCTCTAAGCTTAACAGACTCCTAGGAGTTAGGTTAGGTAATACAGACGACATATTTTTTTCACCTTCGACAGAAATTCATTGCTAAAGAAATAATGGTATGACGATAAAAGGGAGATCTGATAGTAGTATGAGCCAAATCTGACAGTGATATGAGCAAAATTTTTCACATCCTTAACAGCAAAGCATTCGAGTATAGATCCTCTCGAAGACCGCGCAATTACTTTAGATAGGAGGCTAGACAAATACATCCCTAACATCTATCATCAGTAAAAAAAAAATCAGTTCAATATTTCTAGGGGTTTTTTTTATTTTTCATGATTCAGCCTTCAATATTTCTAGTCTTTTTTTTTCATTTTTCATGATTCAGCCTCAGAACAGATTGTCTTACCACTGTACTGCGTGGTATCACTTCCTTATCTCTTTTTGCCGGCCGTTGAGCCGGAGGGAAAGGTGGGTGGGGAAGTGCATAATTCTTTCGGATTTCTAAAGTTTCTATCACTTATTGGGACATTCTAATTTGCACGGATAAGCTCGTTATGGATTATCAAGTTTCCTGTTGCTTATCCTTCCCATGTCCTCCCTCAGCCACTCCCTTCCTTTGCTCTCGCCCTCATCCTAACCCCAGACCGTACTCCCGTGGACATTCGTAGACCATTCTTCCCTCATCCCCTTTATTGCTACACTGAGCCGGAACACCATGTTCCTCTCCTTCTCATCTTTGTTACGTTCACACACATTCCAGGCACCCCCTAGCCCTAGCCTTCAAGGAGGATGAGCACTCCATGCTTGGCTCCTTCTGTTCTTATTTTGTGTGCCTGTCTTCCAGTCTGTATGCGTGTGTGTCTGTGGAAAACTTGACCTCTTGACCTTATCTGTATCGGTTATGTCACCTGTCCGTGATATCGAGAGTGAGGTGATGAGGGTGTAGTGATGATAGTTTTAATCGTGAAAATAGGGCGTAGCTGTGGGTGTAGTGATGATGGCCTTTGCATAGATGGTAAAGGTGTAAGTGAAGGAGAATAGGGTAACCACAAACTATTCCTATCTTGGTACTCGGCTGGCCTTGGACATAGTGAAGATAAGGGTATGTGAAGATTAGGTTGCACTGAAGAAAAGAATAGTGAATGTAGCCTCGTATTGGTATTGTGAGGATAAGGCTGCCCCTCCCAATGTTCCCTCCTCCTAATGTCTGATGTGCGTCAGAGATTCTGGCTTAATGACCTCATCTGTTGATAGTCATTATATCCAATATCTTTGACGTAACTTCACGAAGCTTGCAGGTGTGTGTGTGTGTGTGTGTGTGTGTGTGTGTGTGTGTGTGTGTGTGCGTAAACCTATGGTCGTATGTGTGTTTCTCGACTCTAATTGTCAATTCTTTCTTCGTTTTTGATGATCTGACCTCGTACTATAACTTCTCACCCCCATACTTGAAAGACAGCAGCTGCGTCATCACTACGTTTCATGCCCATGGCTGAGGTATAGATGACCTTTCATCCTGTACTTTTATTATACTTGCGAAGAGTCCCTCAAATTTGAATACATAGTGCCTTTACTACCATATCTCTCTCCTCGAGCTGCAGCCATGGGGACGAAAAGATGATTCATCGAAGGGAAAACATGTAAAATTTGAGAACTAGTGTAGTCATGCTGATCACGGCCACAGACAGGATATAAGGAGTGTGGTGGAGTTATAATAATTTGAGAGGGTTATGAGTTTAGTGAAATCTGGTGACGTGGAATAATGTAGATATAAGGAGGTTTTTTTCTTCTTGAGGATAGTGAGGTCATTTCGTATGAAGACAAAAGGAAGACAGGTTTTTCACTTTCTCTATAATTCGTAAATATTTTTCCTTGTCTCCTTTTTTTTCCCTTTCACTGATTTTTCTATATTCTAATTAAGGCCCGGCCTTGATGTGGACTTGAGTCCCGGACTGGAGCCTACAACGTGAAGTAAAGATAGTCATGGGAAATGTTGAAGAAACACTAAACCTTGAAAGTCATGAAGGGTATGAAAAATATATGGCCATCTTTTTAAACCAGGTATACCCAGTCTTCAGTCCTTTTTCAGTATGCAACCCCAAAATCTGTTCACCGTTTCCATTCATGATATTGAATACCCCATGCCCCCTGCATACCCTCAACTGTCTCATCACTCACCTTCGTATTCAAATCACCCGTCACTAATACCTGGTCTCGTTCATCAAAACTATTGACACTCACTCAACTGCTCCTAGAACTCTTGCTTCTCATGATCTTTCTCCTAATAGCCAAGTACATAAGCGCTTATAATCACTCATCTCTTGCCATCCACTTTCATTTCTACCTACATCAATCAAGAATTCACTTCCTTGCACTCTTTCACACACTCCCAGAACTCCTAGTTCAGAAGTAGTGCTACTCCTTCCTTATCACTTGTCTCACCAACAACTGATTTACTCCAAACCATTCTTCCCCTTTATCCTTGAGCTTTATTTCACTCACAGCCAGAACGTGCAGGTTTCTTTCCTCAAGCATGCTGCCTATATGTCTCTTCTCATCCTCGTTACGTCCACACACATTCAGACACCTCAGTCTAAGCCTTCGAGGAGGATGAGTGCTCCCTACTTGGGTCCTTCTTTTCTTCCTTCTTTTGAAAATCTAAATACAAGGAGAGGGGTTTTTAGCCCCTGCTTCCGTCCTCTTTAGTCAACCTCTAGGACACTTAGGGAATATGGAGGTAGAATTCTTTCACACACACACAAACACACACACACACACCTCTACCTACGTGTATAGTCCCACGCCAGCATGTGAGATGTACTCATTCATCTATCACTCCCAAAGGGCAGGATGAACAGCTTGGTTGGCTGTGAGCCGGCTTCCCTGTTCCGGCGTCGAACTCGGACCCGTTAGGTTGGTGGGTCGTAACTCTGACCACTGCACTATGGAGAGTGAGTGTGTGTATTTGTGTATGTGCATATGTATGCGTGTGTATGTTTTTCTTATGTATGTTATTAAACACGTTATCACTACGACACCAAAAGGCAGTTAACCTTAGCCGCTCCGGCGGTAGTGAGGTGGTGAATACTGGTTCTGCAAGTTTTATGCCAGGCTCACATCACCTCGTACTGACACACACACACACACACACACACACACACACACACAGTCTGATGTGTGTGTGTGTGTGTGTGTGTGTGTGTGTGTGTGTGTGTGTGTGTGTGTGTGTGTGTGTGTGAAGACGGTACGTATAAGAAATTACGAGTCGGGGCAACATGAATGCAAAGCATTTTCCTGTAACACACAAATAGTAATCACATACCAGCCATACACACCCAAGCACGTTGCTTTCCATACTCCACAGTGTACGCGTGCACGCTGTCACAAACACACACAGACACCAGCATCACTACCGCCACATCACCAACACTTCCTACCTCCTTCCCTCGAAGAGAATTTCATCCTTCTCCCTTCCTGACGCCCTGGCCTGGCCCGTCAGTGCATGAGAACCGCCACAATAAAGATTCAGCAAACACAAGAAGAGTTCCCTACATCGTCTTGGTCAGTATCTCTGGTTTACATCAAGACATAAACCAGCTGGGCAGGTGACCACGCCCAGATCTGAACCCTCACTTCAACACCTGATGGACAGTGAAATACGTCTTATACATTGCCGTATATAAGATCCTCTGTCAACGCCTTTGTCAGCACCTTTAAGACATCACTGGTTCCTGCGGCGCGTGTCTGTCTACCACACACGCCCGCCACCGCCGCCGCCGCATACGAGTTTCCCCCCCTCCTTACCTCGACGTCCCCAGGTGAGGCTATCACCGTCAGGGGGGGAGGACGACAAAGGATCACCCTGACAGGGGACCCCGGACCCCACATTGACGGTCCGCCCCGTGACGGCCGAATGACGATAAACGCCGTCCTAATTATGATATCAACCAGGTGGAGGGAAGACGTCTGAGTGATCGACTCGGTTTTTTTTTTTTTTTATTCCTCCCCCATCACAACTAACGTCTTCGGGGCTAGATGGGCGCATCGCTATCTCCTTCTCCTCTTCCTCCTCCTCCCTCCGCATCCCACCCTCACGACCGTCGAATCTGGACGTGCCTGTATTTGTACATCGAAAAATTTCCTCCCTTCGTTGCGTCCATAAAGGTCAGCTGTACACAGTCGCTGTAGAAGCAACGTCGAGCGAATGAATACCCAGCGTTTGGAAATCTTAACTCACGCTGGTGTGGGAGACAGACCAGAAGTATGGTGTACGCCTCCTTCGTGGGCAAGATATCCAAATGCACTTTCTGTGTCTGGCGACTTGTCCCCAGACTGGTCTGTCGTCTCAGTATCATTATTAATGTAGTTTTCATTATAATTAGCTGATAATATGTAACTTTATAGCCTTACCTCCACCGCTGTGCTACTATGGTTCACCCTGGCGTGTAGCTCAGTGGTCCAGGCGACCTTACCTGCCCACCACCCTCAGTGATATATCGACGCTGTCAATTAATTGTCATTAGGGTTTTTAGGTGGAAATGTCAGCTCGTCTTAAAAGCCCAGCCAGCCCTGACGCCAAACCTTTTAGTGGTGTGTTGTTCTCCTTCACTCATTAGCCTCTGCTGTGAACACGCTGCTGCTGTTGCTGCTGCTGTTGCTGCTGCTGTTGCTGCTGCTGAGGTGATGTTGCGCCGGCCAGTGTTTTTACTCTTTTTTTCTGTTTGTGTGAAGCCACTCTCGGAGGTGTGTTCCTCTGGTGATCCTGTCTAATCTACTTAAGGTCTGCTGCACCTGGCTGCTACTGCACCTGCCGATGCTGTGCCTCTCTGAGATGTTTCTTATCTTTATTCTTTTCATCCCTGCCCCCTTCCGTGCCTGTCTGAATCAAACTTGCTTACTACACTTGTGCTTGCCTGATGCACCTGTACTGATTCCTGCAGTTTTCTTCTCCTGTTGAGCCTGTCACTACTGTATCGGTATTTAATGTGTCCGTTTCTACATCACCTTCATCTAACCTTGCCTGTCTATTGCACTAGCGTCTGTCAAAGCTTGTCTTCATTGCAGCTGTCGCTGCTGTTTTCACTGCAGGTGTCCTTGCTGTTTTCACTGCAGCTGTCCCTGTTGTTTTCACTGCAGGTGTCCTTGCTGTTTTCACTGCAGGTGTCCTTGCTGTTTTCACTGCAGGTGTCCTTGCTGTTTTCACTGCAGGTGTCCTTGCTGTTTTCACTGCAGGTGTCCTTGCTGTTTTCACTGCAGGTGTCCTTGCTGTTTTCACTGCAGGTGTCCTTGCTGTTTTCACTGCAGGTGTCCTTGCTGTTTTCACTGCAGGTGTCCTTGCTGTTTTCACTGCAGGTGTCCTTGCTGTTTTCACTGCAGGTGTCCTTGCTGTTTTCACTGCAGGTGTCCTTGCTGTTTTCACTGCAGGTGTCCTTGCTGTTTTCACTGCAGGTGTCCTTGCTGTTTTCACTGCAGGTGTCCTTGCTGTTTTCACTGCAGGTGTCCTTGCTGTTTTCACTGCAGGTGTCCTTGCTGTTTTCACTGCAGGTGTCCTTGCTGTTTTCACTGCAGGTGTCCTTGCTGTTTTCACTGCAGGTGTCCTTGCTGTTTTCACTGCAGGTGTCCTTGCTGTTTTCACTGCAGGTGTCCTTGCTGTTTTCACTGCAGGTGTCCTTGCTGTTTTCACTGCAGGTGTCCTTGCTGTTTTCACTGCAGGTGTCCTTGCTGTTTTCACTGCAGGTGTCCTTGCTGTTTTCACTGCAGGTGTCCTTGCTGTTTTCACTGCAGGTGTCCTTGCTGTTTTCACTGCAGGTGTCCTTGCTGTTTTCACTGCAGGTGTCCTTGCTGTTTTCACTGCAGGTGTCCTTGCTGTTTTCACTGCAGGTGTCCTTGCTGTTTTCACTGCAGGTGTCCTTGCTGTTTTCACTGCAGGTGTCCTTGCTGTTTTCACTGCAGGTGTCCTTGCTGTTTTCACTGCAGGTGTCCTTGCTGTTTTCACTGCAGGTGTCCTTGCTGTTTTCACTGCAGGTGTCCTTGCTGTTTTCACTGCAGGTGTCCTTGCTGTTTTCACTGCAGGTGTCCTTGCTGTTTTCACTGCAGGTGTCCTTGCTGTTTTCACTGCAGGTGTCCTTGCTGTTTTCACTGCAGGTGTCCTTGCTGTTTTCACTGCAGGTGTCCTTGCTGTTTTCACTGCAGGTGTCCTTGCTGTTTTCACTGCAGGTGTCCTTGCTGTTTTCACTGCAGGTGTCCTTGCTGTTTTCACTGCAGGTGTCCTTGCTGTTTTCACTGCAGGTGTCCTTGCTGTTTTCACTGCAGGTGTCCTTGCTGTTTTCACTGCAGGTGTCCTTGCTGTTTTCACTGCAGGTGTCCTTGCTGTTTTCACTGCAGGTGTCCTTGCTGTTTTCACTGCAGGTGTCCTTGCTGTTTTCACTGCAGGTGTCCTTGCTGTTTTCACTGCAGGTGTCCTTGCTGTTTTCACTGCAGGTGTCCTTGCTGTTTTCACTGCAGGTGTCCTTGCTGTTTTCACTGCAGGTGTCCTTGCTGTTTTCACTGCAGGTGTCCTTGCTGTTTTCACTGCAGGTGTCCTTGCTGTTTTCACTGCAGGTGTCCTTGCTGTTTTCACTGCAGGTGTCCTTGCTGTTTTCACTGCAGGTGTCCTTGCTGTTTTCACTGCAGGTGTCCTTGCTGTTTTCACTGCAGGTGTCCTTGCTGTTTTCACTGCAGGTGTCCTTGCTGTTTTCACTGCAGGTGTCCTTGCTGTTTTCACTGCAGGTGTCCTTGCTGTTTTCACTGCAGGTGTCCTTGCTGTTTTCACTGCAGGTGTCCTTGCTGTTTTCACTGCAGGTGTCCTTGCTGTTTTCACTGCAGGTGTCCTTGCTGTTTTCACTGCAGGTGTCCTTGCTGTTTTCACTGCAGGTGTCCTTGCTGTTTTCACTGCAGGTGTCCTTGCTGTTTTCACTGCAGGTGTCCTTGCTGTTTTCACTGCAGGTGTCCTTGCTGTTTTCACTGCAGGTGTCCTTGCTGTTTTCACTGCAGGTGTCCTTGCTGTTTTCACTGCAGGTGTCCTTGCTGTTTTCACTGCAGGTGTCCTTGCTGTTTTCACTGCAGGTGTCCTTGCTGTTTTCACTGCAGGTGTCCTTGCTGTTTTCACTGCAGGTGTCCTTGCTGTTTTCACTGCAGGTGTCCTTGCTGTTTTCACTGCAGGTGTCCTTGCTGTTTTCACTGCAGGTGTCCTTGCTGTTTTCACTGCAGGTGTCCTTGCTGTTTTCACTGCAGGTGTCCTTGCTGTTTTCACTGCAGGTGTCCTTGCTGTTTTCACTGCAGGTGTCCTTGCTGTTTTCACTGCAGGTGTCCTTGCTGTTTTCACTGCAGGTGTCCTTGCTGTTTTCACTGCAGGTGTCCTTGCTGTTTTCACTGCAGGTGTCCTTGCTGTTTTCACTGCAGGTGTCCTTGCTGTTTTCACTGCAGGTGTCCTTGCTGTTTTCACTGCAGGTGTCCTTGCTGTTTTCACTGCAGGTGTCCTTGCTGTTTTCACTGCAGGTGTCCTTGCTGTTTTCACTGCAGGTGTCCTTGCTGTTTTCACTGCAGGTGTCCTTGCTGTTTTCACTGCAGGTGTCCTTGCTGTTTTCACTGCAGGTGTCCTTGCTGTTTTCACTGCAGGTGTCCTTGCTGTTTTCACTGCAGGTGTCCTTGCTGTTTTCACTGCAGGTGTCCTTGCTGTTTTCACTGCAGGTGTCCTTGCTGTTTTCACTGCAGGTGTCCTTGCTGTTTTCACTGCAGGTGTCCTTGCTGTTTTCACTGCAGGTGTCCTTGCTGTTTTCACTGCAGGTGTCCTTGCTGTTTTCACTGCAGGTGTCCTTGCTGTTTTCACTGCAGGTGTCCTTGCTGTTTTCACTGCAGGTGTCCTTGCTGTTTTCACTGCAGGTGTCCTTGCTGTTTTCACTGCAGGTGTCCTTGCTGTTTTCACTGCAGGTGTCCTTGCTGTTTTCACTGCAGGTGTCCTTGCTGTTTTCACTGCAGGTGTCCTTGCTGTTTTCACTGCAGGTGTCCTTGCTGTTTTCACTGCAGGTGTCCTTGCTGTTTTCACTGCAGGTGTCCTTGCTGTTTTCACTGCAGGTGTCCTTGCTGTTTTCACTGCAGGTGTCCTTGCTGATTAAAAAAAAGATTAGAAAAAGGCTAATCCGATTAGTTTGCATTCACCACGAAATGAAAGTCTGACATAATGAAAGAAGAGAAAGAATGAAGCTGAAGTGGAGTGACAATTGTACAGAGGGGGGTTAACTTACCTGTGTTGAATACATTTCAGGGCGATGTTAATAATGTTAACCTGCTTGTGTTGAATATGCTTCCGGACGATGTTAATAATGCTAACCCACGTATTCCCTGTGATAAGAACAAACTCACATGTCCTCAGATCGCATGGTCGACCTTTAAGTCTCAATTGGATTTGAAAAAAGAAAATAAAAGGCCTTTTTGATGGTCACTTGACTTCTGTCAGTTAATTGACACTCCAGGATGGATCGCTCACATGGCAATGTAACACCATAGTACCATAGCACCGTAACGGCTACCATAACTTGAGCATAGCAGCACTATAGCAGTGTAACACCATACCATTATAACACCATATTAACTTCATACCATAGTACCATAGTTACTGTAACCCAGTGTTACAGTAACACCTTATTACCATAACACCATAATACATATCAGTGTCAGATGGAACTTAGCACCATGATATCTATGTTCTATAACACCATAATTACGTAGCGTTATGGTTCCATAACACCAGTGTACCATAGTTCTCTTGCACCATAACATCATAGCATGGTAATGACCAAACCATCTTACCATAACGTTGCCATAGCATCTTGGCACCGTAACACCATAGTATTTTTGCACAATAGCACCATAGCATCTCAGAACCATAGCACCGTCGTATTTTAGCACCATGTTACCAAAGTTCGGAAAAATTCTCGTCACAAGTAAGTGAATACTCTCTCTCTCTCTCTCTCTCTCTCTCTCTCTCTCTCTCTCTCTCTCTCTCTCTCTCTCTCTCTCTCTCTCTCTCTCTCTCTCTCTCTCTCTCTCTCTCTCTCTCTCTCTCTCTCTCTCTCTCTCTCTCTCTCTCTCTCTCTCTCTCTCTCTCTCTCATGGGTATTGAATATTCGTAGCAGAGCTAATAGACTAAATGAGACGAAAAGAAGTTTGATTCATACTTCCATTAACGTATAGTAGCTGGCATGGTGATGAAGGCAAACCATATGTTTCACAAAAATTGATCGATTTATGCTAGGTTAGGTTAGGTTGCTTGGGCTGTAGGCCTATCAACTACCCAGGTCATTATGGCCGTCAATGTAAGCTACAGCATTCACCAACCACATGAACACCTTCTTCAGGTGTTAAGGATAATTCTAAGACCACATACACCCTAGCTATGCATGTGGCCCATCTCTTTGTGGTAGTACTTACTGACTACAACATTTGAACCGTTTACCACCGAACCATTTACCACAGTACGCTGATGACTCTACGTGGTGTCAGGGGACGACTGTCTATGTCAGTAATAATTGATGAATGAAGTGCGTGTTGGCAATATTCTTGGAAATGAATATTCTAGCATTTTCATTATGTGTGCGTGTGTGTGTGTGTGTGTGTGTGTGTGTGTGTGTGTGTGTGTGTGTGTGTAATGGATTTATAGGGGATGGAGTTTTTGTTCGATAAAGTTTTTATAGTGAACTTCTATAGGTGTAATTTATGTAGAGGCATAATTTAAGAAATGGAAGGTGTATAGAAACAATGTATATAATAGAAGCAAATTTTCATGAAGATAGTGTGAAAAAAGGTATACTGTGATAGATTATGTATATAATTCAGATTGATAAATGAACCGTGTATATGGCTCAGTGTAGCGCTCAAGGGTCCATTCCCTGCCATGTCCATTCCCAAGTGTCTAAAACAAATCAACTTACTCCAACTTACCTCCATTGAAACCCACACTCCAAATAACCTGTTCCTTTCTTCTGCTAAACCTAATAACTTTATTCTTATTCATATTCACTCTTGAATTTCTCCTTTCACACACACTCTCCAAACTCGGAAACCAGCTTCTGCAGTTACTCACCTGAATCTGCCACCAAAACCAAGGCATCAGCAAACAGCAGCTGATTCAAGTCCCACTTCCCTCTGTCCCTGACAGACTGCAGACACTCTCCAAAATCCTCGATTTCAACTTCCTCACTACCCAGTCCATAGATCATCTAAACACCTCATTCATATATGAACGCCCAAGATCAATCTGGGGTAGAACAAGTATGCAAAAATGCAAGATAGAAAATGATAGAATGACACAAATGCAGAAGGAAAAACAAGCCAAAAATGTAATTTAGGGAAGATGAAAATAAGGCGAAGAAAAGTTCAAACTAAAAGTGAAATTAGTCGTAATGAACATAAGCTCTTGGTGTCCAGGACGGACATCGGGACAATACGAATAGAAGAAGACTTTGGGCCAACGGCGAGAGACAAAGGCGCCAGCAAACAACACACAAACCCCTCCTCCCCAGGACAGTCAAACAGATGAGTTGGTGCTCCTGGGGAGGAAGGGGTGGTGGTGCTGGCGCTCCTCCCCTCCCCAGCCAGTCTTCCCAATCATCATCATGATCATCCCAATAATGCCATGATTCACCGGGAAAGAAAAAATAATAAATAAATTGAATAATGCTGTAATTTTGGGATAAAAGCGAGGAGGAGGAGGGTGGTGTAGGGAGGTGGAGGGAGGCCGCCTCAGTGAGGGTGGGGTACGGTGAGTCGGTGGAAGGGGGAAGGGGTGAGCGGGGAATCCGATGGACCAAGGTTGGGGGAAAAGGTAAGGGGGAGCTGGTAGTGAGGGGATGAGGAGTATAGGGAGGTGGGGCAGGTTGTGGGGGGGGGGGGTTTGGATGATGACAACACGTTTTCCCTTTGATGTTGGTGTAATACAGGAGGTAATCTAGGCAGCCGACCTGGAAGACACCTCGTCTCCCCGTTTTCTTCACCTTCCACACACGTCTCTCACCCCCTGGCTTCCACAGGCCTCCAAGTGCCTCGCTTCTGCTCTCTCTCTCTCTCTCTCTCTCTCTCTCTCTCTCTCTCTCTCTCGCACGCTCCTCCCTTCTTCAGCTTTTTCTGCATCTTCCCACTTCCACTTTCCCCATCAGCTTCCTCTCTCTCCACCAGCTTTCTCCCTCCCTCTTCCACCTTTTTCTCTACTCTCCAGCTTCTGTCTCCCTCCTCCACCTTCCTCTCTCTCCAGTTTTCTCTTTCCTCCTCCAGCTTCCCATTTCCCTCAAACTTTCTCCTTTCCAGTCTCCCTGTCCTCTTCCAGTTTCCTTTGCTTCCCCAGCTTCCTCACAGTTCCAGTTTCCTCCCTTTCCTCTAGCTTACTCTCTACTCCAGCTTCCTCTCTCCGTCAGTTTCCTCTATCTCTTCTAGTGTCCTCTCTCTCTCTCCCCCAGGTTCTCTCTCCCCACTCCAGCTTCGTTTCTCTCCACCAGCTTTTTCTTAAGTCAACCAGCTTTCTCCCTCACCTCTAGCTTCCAGTCCGTCTCTTCCACCTTCCTCCAGCTTCATCAGCATCCTCTCTCTCTCTCTCTCTCTCTCTCTCTCTCTCTCTCTCTCTCTCTCTCTCTCTCTCTCTCTCTCTCTCTCTCTCTCTCTCTCCTCCAGTTTCTTCACACCTCCACTTCCCTATCTATCTCCTTCGCTTAACGTTTTATAAACGCTAATCTGTTCAACGTATTCTCCTCGTCTCTTTTAACTAGCATCTCCTCCACTTTCCTCTCTCCATCAGGCTCCAACATCCCCTCTCCTTAATCGTCTTATTTCCTCAAACGCTGATGTCACAACTCATCGTCATCGTCGTCTTCATCGTTGTCTTCTTCGTCGTCTTCGTCATCTTCTTCGTCGTCATCGTCTCCGTCGTCGTCGTCATCGTCGTCGTCGTCGTCTTCGTCGTCACCTTCATCGTCTCCATCCTTCGTCGTCTTCATCGTCGTCGTCTTCGTCGTCGTCGTCGTCTTCATCTTCGTCGTCGTCTTCGTCGTCGTCGTCGTCTTCGTCATCATCGTTGTCGTCTTCATCTTTGTCCTCGTCGTCTTCATCGTCGTCGTCTTCGTCATCATCATCGTCGTCGTGTTCGTCGTCGTCTTCGTCGTCTTTCTCCTCCTCGTCCTCAAACTATCTTTTGCAGTCCCTCCTTCCATCCAGCATCTTAGAACTTTCTTCCGCAGTTCCATGACACCACAGCGTAATCGCCTCTAACCTCCAAATGTGGTCTTTGACTCCTACAAAAGTTACAACTGTGTCTTAACTATCATCTCTTCTCTCTTCTTTTTCCTCCTCACTTGAAAGATACACACACACACACACACACACACACACACACACACACACACACACACACACACATACACACACACACATATCCTCATCCCCTACAGTTAAAGACGGGAGAGAGAGAGAGAGAGAGAGAGAGAGAGAGAGAGAGAGAGAGAGAGAGAGAGAGAGAGAGAGAGAGAAGAAGAAGAAGAAGAAGAAGAAGAAGAAGAAGGGGAGAATATCCATGACCGAGGCGTCTAAATCTTTACTTAATACGGAAGTAACAGCTGTGTTTGTTGCCGTGTTAAAATGATTATTTCCTCTCATGGCCGCCCGCGCGGGTCTTTGACGTGCTTATCCCAGTTACGGCGATCGGCAGCCCTAATGCTGCGGCTGGCGGGGGCTTACAGGCCATGATAGCCGAATTTAGGGGCTTTCCCAGGCAGACTTCCCTTTAGCGATTATGCCAAAAGTGAATTAGTTTCCGCAATATATATATATATATATATATATATATATATATATATATATATATATATATATATATATATATATATATATATATATATATAATCACTTATCGTCTATTTATTTATCTATGTACGTTACACACATGCATATTACATATCACATCAGATGGGTCGTGTATGGATGTGAGCGGATGTGGTGAAGAAGAGGAAAATGTGTATGTTATCTTTTTTTCCCTTTCTCACATTTGTGCCTTTTCCTGTGGGGTGGGGTGGCGTCGACAGTGACGGCGAGAAAGTATGAATATATACATTTGTATATGTATATGAACCTCTCCATGGTTTACACCAGACGCTTCACATGCCCTGTTCCAGCCCATTGACAGAACGTCGACCCCTGTATACCATATCATTCCAATTCACTATATCCAAGGCACGGTTTTCACCATCCTGCATGTTAAGGCTACGATTGTTTAAGATGTTTTTCATTCTCTCCTTTCATCTCCACTTTGAACTCCCCGTTCTCTTTGTTGCCTTCACCCCTGACACTTATACTAACTTTGCCAACCATTTCTCACCCAGTATCTCCATATACTTCCACAATCTTTTAATTATCACACTTCACTCATCATACCCTTACATTGCCTACTCGATGAAACCACCATGCACCATACATTGCCTTAAAACATTCCACTTCCAACACGTCCACCCTCTTCCGCACATCTTTATCTGTAGCAAATGCCTCACATCTATATCATAATTCTTTATAATCATATCGGCCTAAAGTTAACAAAAACTCTCTCACCATAAGAATTCATTTGCCCTCTTTTTCAACCCCTGTACTATCCTCTTGACTTATGCCGCTTTCTCTTATACATCCCTCAAATAATTTGTATTCCTTCCCTACAAGTACCGTCTAAATTCCTCTCTTTGTTCTTCACCAACAGCTTTACTTCTTCATCCCACCATTCACTACCCTTTTTAATGTGCCCATTTCCTACCTTTCGCAAGCCACGTGCTTCTTTGGCACATGCCAGCAGCGCTTCCCTAAATACCTCCCAGTTCTTACCCAATTCTCTTGCTTAAAACCTTTTGTTTTTCTGAACTTAATGTTCCCTGGTATCTCTCCACACAAGTCTCTTTTCCAAGTTCCATTACTCTCACCACTCTCTTCTCATCGATGTTGTTTCCTCGAGATATATATATATATATATATATATATATATATATATATATATATATATATATATATATATATATATATATATATTGAGCATCTGATAAAACGATTATTTCATTTTGAATAAATATTTGTATTTTAAATTACTGTAATCGAAAAATCAGACTCATAAATTTGACTGACCTGAGTTAATGCTAGTGTTAAGACTTGCCTGGGATTTACATTGGCAATATTTAATTCAGATTCGATGCGTTACATTTAATTTTTACCGTAAATGACCAAGGCGATTTCTGCGCCTGCTTAGCTGCAACCACGTCCTGCCTACATGGCCAGAGTGCGAACCATTCGCTACGTACTTTAGTCGTTGAGGAACCAAACAAAACTGTCGTTTGTATTCTGCTCATTTGTACTTGAGGAGTACATAATCAAAAGGATTAGTCTCATAAATATTTTTTCCGGATTGTGGCAGTCGTTCTAACTGTCGCTGGGGATATAAATCTAAGAAGAATAGTTGATCCTTGTCTCGTTCATTTCGATTAATGCAATTTCTCCATCTGTGTAGTTAGCAACCAGGACTTGGTACTTAGTTTACTGACTGGACGTCAGGCTAAAGCACATCGCAGGTCGTCTGCTACTTGCAAGCTATTTCCAGCTTTGGTTCTGGTTTCAAGGAACGAAGAAAAACTATTACTTTATCACGAGTATGGTAATGTACAGAGTGTACATAGCAGAAAAGAAAGCTATATTTTGGCGTCTCTGAATCTTGGTAAGATCTTCAGTAAACCTCACTGAGTTATTTCATATGTCTTTTAAGCTAAGAAGAAAGATTATTCCTCGATCGTGCAGGAATTTGAATTTTGCTAGATATTAATTCAAACAGGAATTGTTTCGAAACTGTGATGAAAGCATAACATTCTCGAAAAGCGGTTGAAGTCAAGCATGTACAGTGAACATAATCTGTTCAAGTTAACTTCACACGCTGTGAAGGTTCGGCATATATATATATATATATATATATATATATATATATATATATATATATATATATATATATATATATACATATGTTGTACTTTGTCACTGTTTCTCGTGTTAGCGAGGCAGTGCAAGGAAACAGACGAAAGAATGGCCCTAACCCGCCCACATACACATGTATATACATACACGCCCACACACGCACATATATATATATATATATATATATATATATATATATATATATATATATATATATATATATATACATATATATTACCTTGTAAAGAACGTTCAGACATTATATATATTGGCGAAACAAGGAGAGATTTAAACAAGCGAGTTTATGAGTATAGATGAGATGTTAGGGTTGGAGATGAGGAAAGTGCTGTTTTCTCTCCTATTAGAGACTTTAATCACGTAATTGACCCCATTAGCCGTCATCTTGTTTCTAAATCTAATGATTATGTCGAGACATGAATTACTAAATCTAGTCTAATAAGCTCTATACAGAATTTTCATCTAACAGATGGACAGTCCTCTTTTAACGAAATAATTTGCAATAAAGTCGCGAATTTGTTACAATTACCAGGGGAAACGAGGGAGGAGTGCACCAGCCTGTCTGGTCCAGACCTTAACCTTACAGGTCAGGTCACAGCGGGTGGGGGGGACGTAGTCTTCCCCAGTTTATGTATTAGTCAGATGCAATAGTTACTCGAGCGTGAATATATATGTATATATATATATATATATATATATATATATATATATATATATATATATATGATGACCACACTTGTCCGTGATGATAATATGAAGATGAAATAGCACTTCAGTAGAGTTCATACAATTTTACTTAACATCTAATTTTTCTATACATGTACCACATGTATAGGAAAATCACGTTACATAGAATTGTATGAACTCCTACTGAAGTGCGATTTCACCTTCGTGTGTATATATATATATATATATATATATATATATATATATATATATATATATATATATATATATATATATATATATCTTTCTTTCAAACTATTCGCCATTTCCCGCATTAGCGAGGTAGCGTTAAGAACAGAGGACTGGGCCTTTGAGGGAATATCCTCACCTGGCCCCCCTCTCTGTTCCTTCTTTTGGAAAAAAAAAAAAAAAAAAGAATTGGAACAATTGGAACAATGACTCTTTCAGAACAAGATGTCTCCATCTTTACAAAAATCATCACTCGCTCTTTCACCTCCAGATAAACTGCTCACACCCCTCCAGTCACACTGAATAGGGTAATTACTCCCGCTGATTAAAACGCCAAACATTCTCGGCATCGCGTACGACACACACACATGACATTCTCGGCATCGCGTATGACACACACACACATGACATTCACGGCATCGCGTACGACACACACACACATGACATTCTCGGCATCGCGTACGACACACACACATGACATTCACGGCATCGCGTACGACACACACACACATGACATTCACTGCCCACGCTGATAACATCCACACAGAAGTAACACACTAACTAAATTCCCCTCAGAGCACTAACTATCACGAGAGTTGGACAAGAAAAAGACTCAATATCCTCTTATTAACAGTTCATCCCCCTCCACTCTGCTCTTCACGTGCCTAGTCTTTCATCATCTCAAAGGCAAACATAGCAAAGATGCACACCGCTCAGAATTGTGTGTGTGTGTGTGTGTGTGTGTGTGTGTGTGTGTGTGTGTGTGTGTGTGTGTGTGTGTGGTATTTAGGAACGTAACAGTGAACCGACTGAGGTAGCATACTAGCCAGAGATACGCCATGTCACTCACTGAAGGCGTCAGTGCTCTCTGTAAACATCATTAATGTTGTCTACTGTACACATCATTAATGTTGTCTACTGTAAACATCATTAATGTTCTCTACTGAAAAGTGTTAGTGCCCAGAACTCGGCAGATGTACTAGCGTCTGCAAGACAGCGTTGATGTGCTATGTACTTCATATTGTTTTGTGTGTACTGTGTCAGTGTACTCTATATAGCGATGTTAGTATAATGTATAGGATACTGTCAGTGTACTGCATAGATTAGTGTGCTTCTGCACTGCTTCTGCACTGCACAGGTCATGAACACTGAACACCTGTACAACAGTATGGGTATGCTGCAGAGGGCAGTGTCACTGTACTGTACAAACATCAGTGTGTCACAATCGCAGAATAACACACTGTTGATTCACTTTACGAGAAGAATTTGTTATACTGAAGAGGACAGTATCCTGCAATATATCATAAGACAGTAGCAATATAGTGTACAAGGCTGGCTCAGTGCGTTGTGCGACGTGTGGTAGATGTGTTGTACGACGTGCGATAGATGTGTTGTTACGACGTGTTATAGAAGTGCTGTACGACGTGTGATAGGTGTGTTGCACGACGTGTAGTAGATGTGCTGTATGCTGTAGATGTGTTCCACGACGTGTGGTAGATGTGTTGTACGACGTGTTATAGCTGTGTTGTACGACGTGTGGTAGATGTGTTGTACGACGTGTGGTAGATGTGTTGTACGACGTGTGATAGATGTGTTGTACGACGTGTTATAGCTGTGTTGTACGACGTGTGGTAGATGTGTTGTACGACGTGTGGTAGATGTGTTGTACGACGGGCGGTAGATGTGTCGTACGACGTGTTGTAGATATGTTGTACGACGTGCGATAGATGTGTTGTACGACGTGTAGTAAATGTGTTGTCCGACGTGTAAATGTATTGTACGACGTGTGGTAGATGTGTTGTACGACGTGTGGTAGATGTGTTGTACGACGTGTGATGGATGTGTTGTACGACGTTTGGTAGATGTGTTGCAGAGCGTGAACATGAACAACGCTGTACAGAAGGGTGCATGTGTACAATCTAGGGCAGTGGGAGCAAACGTGTCTCCTTTTACCATGTACTTCTCAGGTGTGAGTACAGGTGTTTCTGCCGCTGCTGTGCTCCATGTTCTACGACAAAGAGCAGAAAAAGATTATAATCATATTATATCTTTCGATCGAACTTTGGAAGAAAAAAAGACAGACAATTATAAATGACTTTTAATATAAAACTGGTTTCGTAAAAGCACGTAAAATCTAAAAAAAAAATCAATTAATGACTGGTGTAAATTATATAGAAAAAAAATGGCCAAATAGAAATACGTAAAAACTGGATTTAAAATCTAATTAATGACAAACATCAATTGCACTTAAAAAGACAAAAGACAGAAAAAGATAAAAAGAAAGAAGGGTTGAGGAAGAAAAACTTAATGTTAAAGGGAATCGAATTATTGATAACTTACGACTTTACCCCAAAGTCATATCTTGTAAAACACGTATAAACAAAAAATGTTTTCGGGGCGTATATGTTGCACAGGTTGAAGAAATTTCCTACAGGAATGAAGGCAACGTAAGCAATCCCACGACGACGTCTATAGATTTACGACTAGGTAAAACGATACGAGATAACAGGATAAGAAAATCATAATTCCAACCTGGTGCTATTTTGATTTTGATGTGCACCTGGCAGAAACAAATGGCGAGAATAAGAAAGAGAGTTTTATGTTGACGTCCCGTGTAAGTATGACTAATAGAATCACGTCACAGAGCAAAGATGAATGGATGGTAATGGGTATAATGGAGGCTGGGAAATTGCCACCCCCGTGAGGCAGGTGATGCTACTGAATCATCATCATCATCATCATCATCCAGTGAGTCAGAGCCAGCGACAAGCCCAGGCTGGTGGGGACTTCAGCATCCATGGCGACTGGTCTTTAGTTTCCGTGGCAACTGGACTTCAGTTTCCATGGTAGCTGGTCTTTGGCTTCCATGGTAAGTGGTCTTTAGTTTTCGTGGCAAGTGGTCTTCAGTTTCCATGGCGACAGGTCTTTAGTTTTCATGGTAGTTGGCCTTCAGCTTCCATGGCAGGTGGTCTTTAGTTTTCGTGGCAAGTGGTCTTCGGTTTCCGTTGGCACCTGGTCTTCAGTATCCATGGTAGCTGGTCTTCGGCTTCCATAGCAAGTGGTCTTTAGTTTTCGTGACAAATAGTCTTCAGTTTCCATGGCGACAGGTCTTTAGTTTCCATGGTAGTTGGCCTTCAGCTTCCACGACAGCTGGTCTTCAGTTTACATGGCAGCAGGTCTTCAGCTTTCATGGCAGCTGGTTTTTAGTTTCCTTGGCAGCTGGTCTTTAATTTCCATGGCAGCTGGTTTTCAGTTTCCGTGGCAACTGGTCTTCAGGTTCCATGGTAATGGGTCATATAAAAGCCACTAAACCTTTGCAAGGTTGACATTAATGTAATCCTGTCATTGGCTGGCATTCATATGCGCTGGCCGTTTGTCCATCTATGTTTTCGATTCCCTCACTATGATGTAGAGGTCTCTCTCTCTCTCTCTCTCTCTCTCTCTCTCTCTCTCTCTCTCTCTCTCTCTCTCTCTCTCTCTCTCTCTCTCGTATTCCTATATACATCTTTATTCTCCATCTCTCTCTCTTTTTTTTCTTTGTATTCTCTTTTTAAACCACCGGTCACTAACAACGTACTTGATCAGACAAAAGAGCAGTTAGACAGGTGTTGGGGATGGGTCAAAGCTCCGTGCATGAATAGACAGGGACAGGTGTGCCGGCACCTGTTATCAATATCCCATAAATAACGTTAATGACAAAGAACTCCCAGTGTTGGGGGATACGGTGTGTGGGTGAGACAATGATCGAATTATGAGGACAGTGTTGGTGAAGACGTAGTATGGACAGTGTTGGTGATAGTGGTGGTGGTAGTGATAGAGGTGGTCATGAGGATGGTGTTTGGTCGTGGAGATAATGGTGGTGGTGGTGAGAATGGTACTGATGGTGGTGATAATGTAGGTAGTGATGGGGATGCTGGTGGTCAGGATAGTATTAGTGGTGGTGGTGGAGAGTGAGGATGATGTTGGTGAGGATCGCGTTAGTAGTACAGGATATTGGTGGTGATTAGGATATTAGTGGTGGGGATGATGGCGGTGGTGAGGACCTAACGAAATGCAAAGGACAATAAGCAGGCGACAGATCCATGGGACGTTTTCAGAGAGTGTTCGTTGCAGTAGAAGAGGTGAGGAACACAGAGCTAAAGTATAGAGTAGGGAAAGCAGACGAATGATTGAAGGAAGATGCCCGTAAACTTTACACTTAAGTAGATGAGGGATGGGAAAAAGGGGGAAAGAAAAGTATTCAGGTTTACTTTTCATACTTACCGATAGCGTCGCTGTGAACTACTCTTTTTGTTGGTAAACTACGTCATAGGTTCACAATCTTGTTGAAGAAAAATTACCCTTGACACAGATCGACCTTTACCTGGAACCACTCATTCTCCTCTCTTCCTGCTCATACACACGTCTTGTACCCTTGACAAAAGCTTCTCATTGCCTCTAGTCAGCTTCCTTCCCACATCATATACTCTCAAATGACCCAATTAGGGCCCCAGGACTGCTAGGTTTCCCAGTCACCTCTCATTTTCCTTTACACAAGAGAGAGGCCGATAACATTCGTGCACTTACTATCTAAATCTGATAACAGAGGTGAAAGTGATGTGGAATGCACCATCACACACCTTCTGAAAACGACCAAAACACCGTACATCATAAGTGCAAAGGAAAGATTTAAGAGGAAATGCATTTAACCTAGTAACAATTTTAAAACGAAAGGTTAAGGGAACACAGTACAGGGGTATATGTGCTCTAACGTCCCATCAAAAAGCACAAATGAGGTAGCTCATACAATGTAGAACTAATGGGCACTAATGGTCAAGTGTAGAACTATGGGAAATGCACATAGCAAAACACACATAAGAACAAGCTGCCTACAATGTAATTCCAGCCACACAGCATGATAATGACTGAGGGCTCTGCCTCAGGTCTCTGGTGTTAAAAGTTCATTTGCATTAAGCATCAACGTGTCGTGCATGTCCTTAAATCATGATCTTAGCTGTATTTTGGACATGCTGTCCGTGCGTTCGTACGTACGGAAGTCCCTGCTCTAGCGAAGGACTTCGCTCTGAAGGTCAGGTCGGTCCTTGCATGCACGACTCGTAGTGGCGTACCTCACCCGCTTGATCAAGTACACCTCTAAGTTAAAAGTTGTCTTATGACTTTCATTGAGTTTGTTTCTCTGTCCGGGAATCATTTCGGACCCTCGCCGTTGCTTACATTCTCTCTCTGTCCTGTCTGTGTTTCATCTATTTCATTTTAAGTAAACCGACTAAAACTGAACACAGTGTTCAAGACGGGGACCCCACCATTGAACTGTATTGAGTGAGGATTAGTTTCTCATACCTGATCCCAAATGCCCCATCTATCAAGCCTAGAATTGTGTTCATTACCCTAACAGCGTGAACGTATTGCTTAATCACCTGAAGACATGAGGGATTGTCTACACTCGTTTCTTTTCTTATCTACGTTATCAATCTTAATAGACTTCGTGGTGCCACCTTTCTCGTCAATTGTACTGAGGATGTGTACATATCGGAATGCCTCTAGATTAATATGCCACTTGTTAGTCCAGTCTTTACATAAGCTTGTGTAAGCCAGCTTGCAGCTGAAGACCTACGTTTTCTGTTGTACCTATCCTACCAAGCTTGAAGCGTTACCTGCAAAATTTCTGATCTAATCTACCGAAGTCCGTCATTGATACGCATCAGAGAGAGATTAGACCCGAAGATTGTTTCCCCCCGAGACTTCCTCTCATTACACTTAACTATTCTAAGGCTTGACAGGTAATTAGTACCGTTTGTTTACGGCCACTCAACCAGCTTTTTTGTTGATCAGTAGAATACGCTCACTGCATGATGTGACCTAACCCTGTTTGTTTGTTTTTTTTCTTCTTTTTTTCGCTTGTGATCCTTGATGTAAGTTGTCACTGAACGCGTTTTGAAAATCTAAATTAATGGCATCATCCGCTTTGCTTTCATCGTACGTGTTGATTACCTCATAAGCGCAATCAAACAGATTAATGTTTAGACAGGAACGACCCCGCGTCGCAAACCCAGTTTGTGAATCGTTGATGAAGTAGTAATCCATTCAAGATGATTTACAGCCTCGTCTCGTATGAGTTTCCATAAGTTTACCAACTTTAAATGTCACCAAGGTGACTGAACGACAGCTTCCAAGGCATGGTCTTACAGTAAGTCTCTTGAATGCTATTAGACTTACACTGGATGACTTGCAACCCTCTTTGTACTCTCACCGTAGCAAGTGACGTTGAAATAAGCAGTCACAGGCTTAGCTATGTGTCTCAAGTTGAACCATCGTTGCTGTTCTTGGATTAAAACTTACCAGGATTTTTTGCCATTTCTTTAACTTTCTTTCATCTAGTTCAGTTCTGAAGTATTTTCACTGCTTATGGTGGTGGTGTTGGAGATAGTGTTGGTGATGATGGTAGCGGTCGTGATAATGGTGGTAATGACAGCTGTGGTGGGGGATGGTGTTGGTGGTAGGAATAGTGTTGGTGAGGATGGTGGTTAGGACTGTGCCCGTGGTGGTGAGAATGGTAATGGTGAGGATATGGTGCTATATTGGTGGAGATCTCTTTCGTAGCCGTGGTTGTGGTCGTGGTGATGGTAGTGGTGGTGATATGGCTACGTGGCTGATGGTGAGGAGATGGAGGAGGTAAGGAATGTTGGTGGTGATTGGTGGTGAGTTCGGCGCTGGAGAGGAGATGGTCATGAGAACTTTAGACGTGGAGGTGATATGGCTACGTGGTTGATGGTGAGGAGATGGAGGAGGTAAGGAATGTTGGTGGTGAGCGGGGGGTGTATAATGGTGAAGATGGTAGCTGTGAAAAAAAAATTAATGGTGAGATTGTTGTTAGTGTATTAGGGAATGCTGACGATAGTGGGTTGTGAAAATAATGTTCAGGAATGTTAGTAGCGAATGAGGTAATGGGTGAAGACAGTGGCTATGAAAAAGATGATGGTGAGGAACGCTGGGAGTGAGCGAGGTAATGGTGAGGATAGTGGCTTATGAGAATCATGATTGGTGAGGGGGAAGCGCTGATATTGGTGATGGTAGTGATAGATGGTGGTGATGAAGAGGCTGATTATGAGCCACTCCTCCTCCTGGTAGTGGAGCCTCCTCCTCTTCCTCCTGCTGGTGCTGGTGGTGAGTGGTGAGTGAGTGAGTGGAGTCAGAGTTATGATTACGGTAAGTAACAGAGATCAAGAGCAAAAATAATAATGATGGTGGTGAGTAGCGAGCCTCTCGTGTCGAGGTTGCAGACGACAGTCGGGTCAATAATGATTCGGGTGGAGGGGGGTGTGTTGGTACCGACGGGCGAGGTGAGGGTGATGATGGTGACCTGATGATGAAAGGCAGTGTGGAGGGGAGAGGAGGAGGAGGGGGGCAGGCGAGGCACTGATGGTGTCGCTGATATCCGCTATGGTTATCATTATTGAGCTATTTATGGCGAAGACACCACGGGCTTCCAAATCTGATAACAATAATAAGTTTTCTCAAGGGGAGGTGTTAGGGAGTAAGATATATACGAGGTGTAACCGTGTCAACACCCACCCTAAATTGTGTTAGAAATTAACTTTGTGTGTGAGAGAGAGAGAGAGAGAGAGAGAGAGAGAGAGAGAGAGAGAGAGAGAGAGAGAGAGAGAGAGAGAGAGAGACAGACAGACAGACAGACAGACAGACAGACAGACAGACAAATAGACTGACAGACTGACAGACAGACAGACAGACTGACAGACAGACAGACAGACAGACATACTGACAGACAGACAGACAGACAGATAGACTGACAGATAGACAGATAGACGGATAGACAGACAGACAGACAGATAGACAGACAGGCAGACAGATAGATAGACAGACAGAGAGAAAGAGAGATCCCATTTTCTAAGTAGGGGGAGGGAGAACTCAGTACTCATGGGAGACTCATCTCCTACCCCTCCACAAAACGATCATCCAGACTTTGAAACTATATTCCTTCGTATCAACACATCTTTGCTTGGTTTGTTCGATGTGTCGGCTGCGCATTACCGATGTAGCACTTCCTCACACTTCCCTCCTGATACTTAAGTTGTATGTGAGTCGATGAGAGAGTGACGGTGAGGTGAATATACGAGAGAGAGGGAGAGAGAGAGAGAGAGAGAGAGAGAGAGAGAGAGAGAGAGAGAGAGAGAGAGAGAGAGAGAGAGAGAGAGAGAGAGAGAGAGTTCAATATACAGGGACCCTACGTGCATAGATCTTTCTCCCAGTACTGTCCATATGGGTAATTAGGTAGACACACACATACACACACACACACACACACACACACACACACACACACACACACACACACCCTGCACTAGCTCCCCTTGCTGTCACAAGCCATTATTTGGCTGGGTTGATCCCCAGCCTGTCACAACCTCCGACATTTACCTGTCTACTTAAAAGTTGTGATTTACACGCCAGGCGAGAAATTTACCGCCACCAAGACAATCTAATTATGTAAATGAACGCTGTAAACAGACGTGGTCCTTGAAGCTACTGAGGAAGTTCTACGATAAGGGTGATCGTGTAACCCCTGGCCATCACAGAGAAGCAGGATTAAGGTTATTAAAAGATTAGAATAAATAGTAAAAAGATGGTTAAAGAAAAATGATAAAGGGAAGCATTCTCCTTTAAAGAAAAAAAATATATTTATAAACTACAAAAGATTATATGATGTATATTTTTCTTCTTCTTTTTCTATATTTTTCTTCTTTTTTTCTTCTTTTTCTCAGCTGCTTCTGCCTGGGGAGTGTAATCATATAGTCGAAGGCGATGGTTAGGTGCACTTTGAACGGCGTTCAAATATAACATTTCTGGCAGGATGTTTTAAGGTTACATATACTAAAAGGGGGATAGTGGAAGTTTTGGGGGGTGGGTGAGAGTGACGGGAGAAAGATTCTTAGACGTGAGGGAATATTGGCTCTGAGATGATTTGGTCATAAGGTATATAAGATGTGAGGTTGTAAAATTTGTAGAAATATTAGAAAATTATTTAGATTATTCTTTTTTTATTTTTTTTTAATGAATATGAGATCAGTGAAGTTCTCTTTTTTTTTCTATTTTGCTACCGTCTCATTTGAGGGTTGTAATCACTAATTTGCACCGCATTAATGTGATTAAGTGATGATGTTATCGGTACGATAACATTTTGCTTATATATATATATATATATATATATATATATATATATATATATATATATATATATATATATATATATATATATATATATGGCCATGAGAAAGATTATGAGACGATGCTTTGAGAGCAGCTGAGTGAGTGTGTCAGCAGGTTTGTTGCGGGAGATCGGGTATCAATGATGGATGATTTAGATGCGAAAGTGAATAATGTGGTAGATGAGGGTATAACTGAGGGATATGAAGTATTCAGTGAGGTGAATGATAATGATGAACAGCTTGCGGAGTTGTGTGCTGAAAAAAGGACTGGTGAGTGGGAATGCCTGGTTTAAAAAGGTGATACACTAGTATACTATACACTAGTATACTTGACTGTGAGTTGGAGGGATGACAAGAAGGCATAATTGGATTACATTCTAATTGATAGGCGTGTAGAAGAGAGACCTTTTGGATGTAAATGTGCTGAGAAGGGCAGCTTGTGGGGTGTCTGATCATTACGTAGTGGAAGCAAGGGTGAAGATTTGTTGAGGTTTGAGGAAGAGATGAAACGATATCAGTGAGTAAAGATTGGTGAAAGTAAGTAGACTTGGAAAAGATAAGAGTGAATGAAGCAAGGGGATTGTGTGTGAGGAATGGGAGACATCTAAGCAAACAGTGCTGCCATGTGCGAGGATGTGTCAGGGGAGAAAAAGTAGTGATCAATGGAATGACGAAATTTATGGTAAAGCAGAAAGAGAGTTGTATGGGTAGTACTTACAGGGAAGGAGCGCAAAATGGAAGATATACTAAAGAAAGCAGATGGAAGTCAAGAGGAAGGTGCAGGGGTTGTAAAAGAGTTGGAGTTGAGCGGAAATCAGTATACTTCAGAGAGAATAAAATGTGTTCAAAAGAGGGTAATAGTGTGCGAAAAACAAGAGAACAAATGGGAACATCAGTGAACGGCGCCAGTGTGGAAGCTGTAGCAGGCGGTGATGAGGTGAGGAGGAGATGGTGCGAGTATTCTTACTGCATTGTGTTTGTATCCATTCAAACTCACACCTTAGCTAACCTATCCCTCCGTCTTTCTAAACCTAATCACCGTGCTTTTGTCCACATTTACTCTTAACTTCCTCCTTCTACACACTCTTCCAAACTCAGGCACCAACTTCTGCAGTTTGTGACTCATTTCTGCCACCAGTGCTGTGTCATCAGTAAAGAATGACTAACTTGCTTCTTTGGTCCCCCTCGCTTCCTACAGACTGCATACTCGCCCCTCTCTCAAATTATCTAAGCAGATTTATAGAGGGTGAAGAAACTTTAAGTCGGACGGCTTTTAAGTTTGAAGAATCAACATCCACGTGAGAGGCACTGGATATTTTTGTTTTATGATAAGCAGTTCCCATCGTAGGACAGGGAACAATGCTAGAGAATATAGTTAGTAATCTCATACGGTAGAAGAGAGGCGGCCTTTGACTACTGGCTTTCAGGGAAAGAAAGCAGATTAGGCGAGGAGAAGAGATGGTGTTCAAGAGAGAGGAGGTTGGATAACAGACCACGAGTGTTGTAGGGATGGATAACAGACCACGAGTGTTGCAAGGTTGGATAACAGACCACGAGTATTGCAGGGTTGGATATCAGACTACGAGTGTTGCAGGGTTGGATATCAAAATACGAGTGTTGCAGGGTTGGATATCAGACCACGAGTGTTGCAAGGATGGATAGACAAGGTCTCATGTCTATGAGTAGTGTTAGAAGCGGGTACCAGCCCGCGCTACCAGTGTCATTGCTCCTACTCAACGCCGGAAAAACATTGTTTAAGTATACTTCCATCTTCCATTAATCTGTGGTGTAAAAGAGTGGGGGGGACATCTTCCATTAATCTGTGGTGTAAAAGAGTGGGGGGAAAATGTACCATTAAGAGTAAAGAATCATATGAGCTGCGATCTATCGAGTGTAATATGTGAGACAGAGAGCGTGTGTTTGTGGAGTGAATGCCAGTGACCCAACTGTGGGTGAGGTGGCTAGTAAAAGGTAAGTAACCCGGGGTGGAACGTGACAACAATGGGTAGTACATCGCTGGCTCACATCGTCTCCGTCACTCGCCCTCCCAACACCAAAGCGGTAGTACCTCCCTAGCCAGTGGTTACATACCACCTATTATATATATATATATATATATATATATATATATATATATATATATATATATATATATATGTATATATATATATATATATATATATATATATATATATATATATAGTTTACGGATCATGTCCACACGACTGGTCGGAATGTACCAGTGAGGAAGCCTTACCGTAATATACTGTCCATGACAGAATGTAGAAGTTTTAGATTACAGTAGTGTGATGATTCCGGGGGCTATTATGTGTAATCTTTAGATAAAAGCACATTTTCTCTACTGACAATAAAACACAAACAGGAAAGTCAATTTAGAGGCTCTGTGCAATTCCGTTCCTCAAACATCCCTAAGATTATCCCCCGTCTCGATCGATGTCATGCATCAAGCAGAAGTAAACACCTCCGTTCGAATCCCGGCTTTCTCCTATTTCACCAAAACTCCTTCCCTCCTGAAGTAATACATCGTGTTGGCCATAGCTGCCAACGACAATGTCCATCACGAGAGGAGATCAAGAAGTAAAACTTTTAACAGTAAAGTGGGACTATAATACCTGGGTACAGACGATACCAGGGAGAGGGGCAAATTGAACAGATTGTAACTTCACGGAAGATGACCACTGTAAAACAGGCGTGAACAATCAGTGTTCTGCAAGTCAACACGCGCAGGCGGTTACCATCGGGGCTGAATTACGACGTGCTGCCGCTGGAAGAGTGGTAATGGCTTGTGGCTTGTGGAGGAGGGAGGGCAAGGCTGTGAGGGAAGACCGTCTCTTTTGCAGCAGAGGTGGAGAAATGTGGGGAGTAATGGCTGATGTCGAGATGAAAGAGTTCTCGTGGGTTGTGAGGATGACATACGACGGATAATGACGTGGAATTTCGGTCTATACTTAGCGTGTTGCGATGAGGGACTCACGATGGTAATATTCAACACCTGTGCTGGAATAACTTCATCAGGCAATGTACTTGGGGGCGCGGCGCATGTACAAAACCTGCCGAGGAAGCACGTGTAAAGCAACATCCTCCATCCGACAGCGCTGGTTGAACTGCCGTGTTGAGCTGAGCCTCCGTGCTTCCTGTCCTGTCACATACATCGAGCGAAGGAAACCCCTGAGAGCGTGAAACGCCACTTGCAGCATGGCGGTGGCTGTGGCGGTGGCTCGGCGGGAGAGGTTGCGTGTACCGCTAAATCCTGGCGGAGAGTGGCGGTGGTGGCGGGTTCAGGTCACCAGCAGCAGCAGCAGCAGAGCAACGCACGCACGGCCGCACCTCCACAGCTCGACGCCCTTTCCTACCATCTACTGTCGCTTCCCCCTCCTGGCAATTTTCGCATTTTCGGGCTCGTCCGTGCAGCCGTGCGGACTGATAACTTGCGCAGACGTGCAAACATCCGCGAAAATTGACGGAAAATTATTTAATGCTACCAGTACATCGATTTGAACACACACGGTCGTAAACAATGGGGGGAGACGATTATGTTTTTATATGGAGTTGGTACGAGTAAATAAATTACTTTTGCACTCTAGATGATAATTATCTTAATTCCCAAAATCACTGATAATGATTTAAAATTACAGACCACTGTAACGCGCGATACACGATGACAAATGAAGTTTAAAATGATAACTCCACCGAGGAGTAGAATTCCGGGAGTGTTACCGAGCCATATTGGACTGACACAGGCTCTCTATATATCGCCGCAGAAGGTGAGCATCTGCCCAGCCCTGGTGCCCCACCACTCTGTCAGGTAAACAAAGCAGGCGATGGCTCGGGATAGCAGGGCGAATTAAGCGGATCCAGCTAGAAAGCGGACACGGTGGCTAGGGTTAGCCAATCATTATGTTATTATTCTTGGCCAGCCTGCGAGGTGCACGCCAACGTTGCCACATCTTGCAACATATAATTCTCATTGCCACATATCTCTTGAAGTTAGCGAACTCTAATCATCTATGAAAAATCTCTATAATTTCCTAAATTGCAAATTGAATTTTAGATATTGTGTTTATCTTGTGGTAGAATCGTGGTAATTTCCACGCGATGGTTGGGTCAGCCCCTGGTATCGTAGAGAGGCTTGCTGCTGCTAAAATCTACGAGGTGTAGCGAAGGCTTGAGTATCATGGCGAAGCCTGGACGAACTAGGCTTCACACCTCTGGACAAGAGGCAGAGCGAGGCTTGCCTGGGCTTCTCCCTCTGGGGCTTCTGCGCTGCGCTGCTTCTGCCTTGGGTACGTCACGTCGAGCGCACTGTGTTTAAAGAGAGGAAAAAAATATGAAGAAGACTAATTAGATATCCATTTGAGGCTTGTTTGGCTGGAAGGCACCGATCCTTTCTTGGACACGATCGAGGCTTCCTAAGAAGCAGCAGCAACACCTACCTACCCCTTGACTTTTTCCCTTCCTCCACAGTACAATGCATACGTCTGCTGCCTCGTGTCATAATAATATCATCAACATAGTCATTGAAGTGTAATGGCCAAAGGCAGTATGGAATTCAGATCTTCTCATACTTCATTTCTGTCTTTTCTTTTTTTTCCTTCTCTCTCTTCTTCATCCTCTTGTTATTCTTCTCCGTCATCTTTTCCTTATGATCATTATCATTACTATCATTACTATTAATAGTAATAGTAGTAGTAGTAGTAGTAGTAGTAGTAGTAGTATTTCTATTATTATTATTATTATCAAAATTGTTATTTTTATTATTATTATTATTATCATTATTATTATTATCATTATCATTATTATCACTATTATTATTATTTCTTACTCTTAATGTTTTCTTTTTCCATCACATCATCACCGTCTTTATAATCATCATTATCACCGCACTGCTACTTAAATCTTTCTCTCCATCGTCCCTCTTTACCTCTCTCTACTCCTCTCTCGCTTTCCCCTCTTTACCCATTCTCTCGCACCATATCCTCCAACGGATCTTACGACCGATAAAAGTCCTGGGGTATCCAGACACCCCAGCAATCTTGCCAAAGGTGGAGGACCAGCGCTGAAGAGCCTAGCTAGGGGTCTGAGAAGCTGGGGTGCTAGCAGACAGGGAGCTCTAGTTAGGCTGGACGAAGGGGGAGGGGCGCGGGGGGCTATCTATAGCTGGTCTCCAGGAAGAAGCCCCATCCCTCCCCCCCAGCAGCCACGGTGTGAGCGTCGACGGTCTCTCGTTACGGGGATAACAGTGGGTTACAGGCGGGCGTTAAGATTAGGCCAGACAGGGATCAGTTCGCGTCTGGCGGGTCTATTACAGTGTTAAAGTTGTCGAATACATCAGAGGGGCAAGAGTCCAGAGGGAGGGAGAGGAGAGGAGGTGAGAGCACCCTCCACACATACTGGCAACTTCAATTACGCTAATATTAGCCGTCCGGTGATTTATTTATTTTGCTGCTATTTAGATCAACTTTATAGATAAAACCCGCTCGCTTTTTTTTTTGTTTTTGCTGTGGCGGGAACTACTGTGGGTAGAAATTGTTTGGGGGAGGGGGGAGAGGGAGGGGACTAGAAGCTATTTCGTATCTTTTATATATATATATATATATATATATATATATATATATATATATATATATATATATATATATATATATATTCTTTGTGCTCACATACTGGCGTAGAGGAGGAGGAGGTGCGCAGCTCTTGCGAAATTATCTTTCGTTAGCGTATCAACTCGGGGTCTGGATAACCAGCGGAGTACCATTTTCTGTGTCAAGAGTGCCGTAAAGAAAGACTTTCGCCTCACTCCTATTGGCCAAAGGGCAATATCCTCGAGTTGGATCGACAGTAGTGTTTAGATAATCTTAGTAAAACGACTTCATGCATATCTTATATATTTTTCTATCTCCTCGTACCCATGAATTTGTATAAGAGATATTTGAAGGAACATTATCGAGTGTAATGTGTGAAACAAGAGAGCTTAGTTTAGTGGAAGAGGGAGGGAGAGTCTCCTAACCCCACTTCCAGTCTCGGAACATTAGACTTGCGCCTTTGGATACGATTTTCGTTGATCGGTTTTTCTTCGAGGTTTTGTTTGAAGGACGGAGGTATCTGTAAACACTGCTGTTGTTTACTCATCCCTCCTTCGTTGCTAATGCTCCCCTCGCAAACACTGCTGTTTTTAAGACGTAAATTTTTGCCCTTTGTAGACGTTACTGTTGCAACCTACCGTCGTCCAGCGGTGGACACCGTTGCTGTTCCTTACTGTTGCAGTGCTGTAGGTGCTGTTGATGTAATTTACTGTTGCTCTGTTCACGTTAACTAATCGTTGCTCTGTTATAGATATAGCTGGTGTTCATTACTGTTGCTCCACAGGAGAAACGACTAATATAACCAACTGTTGCTTTGTTACAGGCACTGTGATACAGCTTACTGTTGCTCTCCTAATTCCATTACTGTTGTAACCCTACTGTTGTCCTGCTGTAGACACTTGATACTCTGTTCCTTACTGCTTCCCCCTCCACTGACACTCCTGTTTTAACATATCACTGTACTTCTGCAGACGCTGTTGATGTAACACAGTTTTTTTCTGTTGTCACACTACCGCCACACCCTAGCGTTACTATCACAACTTGCAGTTACACAAGGGATGTTGGCAACAAAACTAACCGTTCCTCCTCTCTGGACACTATGCTGAAGTAAGTCATTGTTTGTTTGTTTGTTTGTCTTCGAGAACTAACAGTAGTGATATGAACCTGGTGATTACCTAACCTTCCTCTGGCTGTGGAGCTTTGACTCCGGAGTCTGTCGGTCAAGTCGATGGTACTATCAAAACAGGTGCATTTTTTTTTTGTCTCTTTTTTTTTTCTTACGGTAGGAAGCTATCATTATCCGGTAAAGGAAAACGGGATTGCTGTGAATGATGGCCGCGATGGCTTCCGGCCATGGGCTGTGCCTTGGTTCCATCCCACAAACAATTCCCCCCACACCCTCCCCTTTTAACCCCACCATCCCTATAACACCCCTACCCCACACAACACCATTTCTCTCTCTCTCTCTCTCTCTCTCTCTCTCTCTCTCTCTCTCTCTCTCTCTCTCTCTCTCTCTCTCTCTCTCTCTCTCTTTCTCTCTCTCTCTCTCTCTCTCTCTCTCTCTCTCTCTCTCTCTCTCTCTCTCTCTCTCTCTCTCTCTCTCTCTCTCTCTCTCTCTTCTCCCCCCCCAATTCTCTCCCCCCTCCCCCTCCCCCTTCTGATCATCATGCCCCATTCATCACACTCGCTTCATTTGCATAATTTGGTTCAACTTGACGGTCACTATTCAGGGTGAAGCTTCCACGTCCGGGGGTGTGTTATTAGGCCAGTCTAGAAGATTGGGGAGGGAGGAGAGGAGAAGAGAGGGGGGTAGTTGCCCCAGCGCAGCAGGCAAGCAAGCAGGCAGGCAGGCAGGCAGGCAGGCAGGCAGGCAGGCAGGCAGGCAGGGAGGCAGGCAGGCAGGCAGGGAGGCAGGCAGGCAGGCAGGGAGGCAGGGAGGTTTAGGTGCTTGCTGGTAATACCGGCACAAATCAGAACAAGGCAATGAGGGTTTATAATACTCGAGGTTCTGCTAGAGGATCTGATTCCCTGCTGGTGGTTCAGTCTCAGGGTTGTTTCACCTGAGCCTTACATAGGCTGTGACCTGAGACTTTTAGGACTGGAGGGTGAGGTATAGGAGTGAGACTGGAGGGTGAGGTATAGGAGTGAAACTGGAGGGTGAGGTATAGGAGTGAGACTGGAGGGTGAGGTATAGGAGTGAGACTGGAGGGTGAGGTATGGGAGTGAGACTGGAGGGTGAGGTATAGGAGTGAGACTGGAGGGTGAGGTGTAGGAGTGAGACTAGAGGGTGAGGTATAGGAGTGAGACTGGAGGGTGAGGTATTGGAGTGAGACTGGAGGGTGAGGTGTAGGAGTGAGACTGGAGGGTGAGGTATAGGAGTGAGACTGGAGGGTGAGGTATAGGAGTGAGACTGGAGGGTGAGGTATAGGAGTGAGACTGGAGGGTAAGGTATAGGAGTGAGACTGGAGGGTGAGGTATAGGAGTGAAACTGGAGGGTGAGGTATAGGAGTGAGACTGGAGGGTGAGGTATAGGAGTGAGACTGGAGGGTGAGGTATAGGAGTGAGACTGGAGGGTGAGGTGTAGGAGTGAGACTGGAGGGTGAGGTATAGGAGTGAGACTGGAGGGTGAGGTATAGGAGTGAGACTGGAGGGTGAGGTATAGGAGTGAGACTGGAGGGTGAGGTATTGGAGTGAGACTGGAGGGTGAGGTATAGGAGTGAGACTGGAGGGTGAGGTACAGGACTGAGACTGGAGGGTGAGGTACAGGAGTGAGACTGGAGGGTTACTTAGTGGGTGCCTTATTAGACTGGGTGATATAGCAAGGAAATCAGACTGGAATATGAGCTGCTGGCTGAAGTTAGGGTCTGATGAACTGAATTAAAACTAGAAGCTTAATCTTATATTTCCAGAAACATCACAAGGGAAAGGAAGCACGAGACTGCTAGGCGCTTTCGTGTATTACCACATCTTCAGAAGACTAGTTACTGTTATATATATAAAGACAGAGTGACGGGGGATTTTGCATGTTGGCTTATAAGTCGTAAAGTAATTCTCCTATTTTCCAGTAGACCTCAAGACATGCTTCGTCAGTGGCATACAGCACATCCTTATTCCACTGCTGTCCATACGTTGGCTAATGTATCCTTTCGTCACACTGCTTATCCCATCAGTTACCCTTAGTCTGTAGACGTAATATCCTCTTTACGACTTCATATGCTTTTGGTGGTAGTAAGTCGAGTGTTCACGTGAGGTAAGGGAAAAATTACATTCTATGGCTATATTTGAAGGCCTATTGGTTATTAGCAATGGTTTCTTTAAAATGATGGACCGTCCACTTCTAGTATTCTAGATTCGCACTTTCTGACTCAAAAAAAAAAAAAAACTTGTGAAACAAGTCCCTCGTGCTAAGTTGGAAATCCTTCATGCTCGGGTGGGAAGAGGGAACCTTTGTCATGTTGACGGTCGTAATTCCATCGGAACAGGACTAACTCATCTTGACTTCACAATGCAGACGAAATGACATATTGTGTTTTATCCTACGTCGTCTCCAATCTTTTCACATCAGACATTGATTAGTAGCAGGTGGTCGATCACTCAGGGCACAACCTGGAAAATAAAGGAAAATAAAAGGAAAAATATGAATTATGTGACGACATATGAAAATGTATCATTGTATCTTTACTGACTCAGGTTCATGGAAAATATAGCCAGATTTTGATGACCATCATGGTTATGTTAGACAAGCGTTGCCACATGGACAAACCAGATGACATCTTCTGACGTTAATAAGGGTCATCATGTCTATAAATTTTTGTTAAAATCTACTTAGTGTCGGCTCTAGACAAGTGATGTCAAGCTCGCAGATACTATTTTGTCTTTTTTTTTTTTTTTTTTAGCATAGATGAGGCACTTTGATAGATCATAGACTCCAGTCACGCAATGGCGTCTTCATTGGTTCCAGGCCTTGACTGAAATACGAAGTGTTATGGAGACAGAGGAGTAAGAGGAGAGGAAAAATGTAATCTAAGAGTCTAGAAGGAAATAGAAAACCTACCTCTTGAGGAGGGGCAGGTCGTGGATGATGAAAAATAACCTGAGAAGGCAGAGTCCCAAAGCTTAACTGGGTAAGTAAAGAAACCAAAATCATAACTGCCCGGCTGGTGAGTTGCCAGCGGCTTCGCAGTAATCATGTGATGCAACACTTGCCAAGAATTACTCGCTCTTGCTACTGGCCGGGGCACGTGAGGAGCCAGTTCTTGGAAAACAAAAACTAAAGTAATATTTGGGGAAGGAAAAGAGAGGCCACACTGTGGCGTGGAACGAGTGAACCAAGTGCTGAGTGAAGACTTGAGAGACTTGATGATTCGGACCGCTTCGGCCTCGACTTCGTCAGGCGAGTAGAACAAAATTCTCCCCAGACGTGAGAGAAGCACTTCATACAAGAACGACGAATCACTGTTCTATATATATATATATGACGATCTCAGCGAATCTTTGAGAAGAAGACGAAAAAAAATTTCACTTCATGTGAACAGGCCTCTCAAAGCTTCCTGGAGGTTAACTTAGTTAATTGTGCAGCATGGGGCGTCCAAGATAGATTAGATTTTACGATGATACCAAGCACGTTTAATGTGATGAGAGGTGGAAGTACAGAGCCGTCAAAAGATATGTGAGAGTTAGGATGAGTCTCGCAAAGAAATCGGCAACAATTTGGTTTGAGAGACATTAGGATCAACTCAATTGCGTCTGCCCCCAGTGGGAAATCCTGTCCAAACCTGAGTTTACGGATGCAGTTATGACAAACTGGGGACGTAGATCAAGCAAGGGAAGACGCAGCGCAGTGGAATGATGTGGAGGAATGCGGTGGTGACCCGTCAGCGTATGAGAGCGTTGGTTATGTGCTGAAGAAAGATTATCGCTGACGAGAGGAAAGAGGAGGAGGAGGAAGAGTATAATCGTCCTCTTCTTTTAGTACAGTGATCAAAAATATTTGAAGCATATATTAGTTTTGGTCTATAATGTAGCGAGAACAATTTGCTGAATGTTTCCTTATCAGTGTACTCGAGTGCGATTCTGTTTTCTTCTGGCAGAAAGTATGTCTCCTGTTCAGATCCCCGAAGTTGGAGCGCTGGCTTTTGGCTAGGTACAAATCCAACTCCCAGGTCCCTCACACACACACACACACACACACACACACACACACACACACACACACACACTTATCCTTTCCTCATTACTTTGCATTTACTCGGGTTTAATCTCATTCCCAATGTAATAGACCAGCTTTGTAGTTTGTATATGTGCCCTTGTAAACTGTTGCTACCAAATCATCATTCTTTACTTCTCTCAGGGTATTGGCATTATCTGCAAATATATCACCGTATGTGTCTAGTTCTTCTCCTAGACCACTGACGTAGATCAAGAAGAGCAGTGGTCCCAGGACTGAGCCCTGTGGTATGCTACAGGTGACCTCCACCTATTTTCTGAAGGTTTCTTCTGGCGGACGTTCTTTGTTCCTTTCCTCGTCATTCAGCTCCTCGCATGTCTCTAGATTATCATCTAGAACTATTACGTCCGAATCCCTTGGCCTGATTCGCTGCCTCTTAATAGACACGATACTCCCGACGAATAATATTTGACAACGTTTGTAAGAAAAAAAAAATTATCATGTCTGTCTTATTCACAACCTTCATTGCAGCGTCGCTCCACACCTAGCTCGTGCTTCTTTACTCATTCTCGGTTGTCTTATACCTTCCAAAAAGGTAATTCAAATCGGTTTTTTCTTTTTTGAAGGACATTTCTCTCTCTCTCTCTCTCTCTCTCTCTCTCTCTCTCTCTCTCTCTCTCTCTCTCTCTCTCTCTCTCTCTCTCTCTCTCTCTCTCTCCCTCTTTATTTGGAACGGGAGGTAATCATCCTTCTTCTCCTTCATGATGGATTTCACAGAAATGGTCATCACTATGACCTGTATCATTGCTATTGGACGTATGTCTCCCAAATTACGTTCTCAAAGTAAGTGCTTAGCTTTATGTAGTGTCCCCGATTACATCTTACTCTTTAAGTCTGGCTTCCTGTATGATCTTTCACGTATTCATTTACCACATAATCTCACCTTACATGATCACGTTTTCCAACTACTGTGGGTATATATATATATATATATATATTTTTTTTTTTTTTTTTTTTTTTATACTTTGTCGCTGTCTCCCGCGTTTGCGAGGTAGCGCAAGGAAACAGACGAAAGAAATGGCCCAACCCCCCCCCCCCCATACACATGTACATACACACGTCCACACACGCAAATATACATACCTACACAGCTTTCCATGGTTTACCCCAGACGCTTCACATGCCTTGATTCAATCCACTGACAGCACGTCAACCCCTGTATACCACATGGCTCCAATTTACTCTATTCCTTGCCCTCCTTTCACCCTCCTGCATGTTCAGGCCCCGATCACACAAAATCTTTTTCACTCCATCTTTCCACCTCCAATTTGGTCTCCCTCTTCTCCTCGTTCCCTCCACCTCCGACACATATATCCTCTTGGTCAATCTTTCCTCACTCATTCTCTCCATGTGCCCAAACCATTTCAAAACACCCTCTTCTGCTCTCTCAACCACGCTCTTTTTATTTCCACACATCTCTCTTACCCTTACGTTACTTACTCGATCAAACCACCTCACACCACACATTGTCCTCAAACATCTCATTTCCAGCACATCCATCCTCCTGCGCACATCTCTATCCATAGCCCACGCCTCGCAACCATACAACATTGTTGGAACCACTATTCCTTCAAACATACCCATTTTTGCTTTCCGAGATAATGTTCTCGACTTCCACACATTTTTCAAGGCTCCCAAAATTTTCGCCCCCTCCCCCACCCTATGATCCACTTCCGCTTCCATGGTTCCATCCGCTGCCAGATCCACTCCCAGATATCTAAAACACTTCACTTCCTCCAGTTTTTCTCCATTCAAACTCACCTCCCAATTGACTTGACCCTCACCCCTACTGTACCTAATAACCTTGCTCTTATTCCCATTTACTCTTAACTTTCTTCTTCCACACACTTTACCAAACTCAGTCACCAGCTTCTGCAGTTTCTCACATGAATCAGCCACCAGTGCTGTATCATCAGCGAACAACAACTGACTCACTTCCCAAGCTCTCTCATCCCCAACAGACTTCATACTTGCCCCTCTTTCCAGGACTCTTGCATTTACCTCCCTAACAACCCCATCCATAAACAAATTAAACAACCATGGAGACATCACACACCCCTGCCGCAAACCTACATTTACTGAGAACCAATCACTTTCCTCTCTTCCTACACGTACACATGCCTTACATCCTCGATAAAAACTTTTCACTGCTTCTAACAACTTGCCTCCCACACCATATATATATATATATATATATATATATATATATATGTATATATACTTTTTTCATACTTGATGGCCGCTTCCTGCGTTAACGAGGGAGAGCTAGTAACCGACAAAAACACATTCGCTTATGTCCATTCTCTAGTTGTCATGTGTAATGCACCAAAACCACAGATCCGTCAATACAATCAGACACCACAGACCTTTCCATGGTTTACCCCGCCCATTTCAAATGCCTAAGTTCGGTCCGTTCAAAGCACGTCGACCCCTATATACCACATCACTTCCAATTTATTCTATCTCGTGCACTCGTTTCTTCTTGCATGTTCAGGCCGGTGGCCATGTAGTATATATATATATATATATATATATATATATATATATATATATATATATATATATATATATATATAGATAGATAGATAGATAGATAGATAGACAGATAGATAGATAGATAGATAGATAGATAGATAGATACAACTCCCAGGACTCGGAGTTGATGCAGGCCCGTGCTGACTCATGGTCAGTAACGCTAACCATGACACCACGGAGGCCCGTGTGTGTGTGTGTGTGTGTGTGTGTGTGTGTGTGTGTGTGCATTAGCCCATTATGGAAAGGAAATAGAAAGGGAATAGAAAGAATGGACCAATACAAAAGAAAAAGTTTACTGGAGGTGAGGAGTAAGAAGGGAGGAGGAGAATGACAGAGGGGGAAAAATATGAATGAAAATTGGAGGAAGTTGAAAAAGACCCGGAATGATGAGGGAGACAGATTGAGACGTACGAAAGGTAAATCACATGATGGGGATGGAGGAGACGAAGGGAGGTGAGAGTAAGAGAGGAGTAAGTAAGAGAGGAGGAGTCAATGGTGGTGTATATGACGAGGGAAGATAACAGAAGACCCGATGGTCACTGACGTTGTTATGTAATGGAGGGCAGTAATGATATTCTTCATACTGAGATAGAGGGAGGGAGTACAGGAAAACAGGAGGCTTCTGAAGAGAAAAAAAAAGAAAAAAAACACAGGAAATGGAGGAAGTATTACAGTTAAATAGGTGAGGAGAGTAAGAAATAAAGAGATAGAGAGTGACGAGAGAGAGAGAGAGAGAGAGAGAGAGAGAGAGAGAGAGAGAGAGAGAGAGAGAGAGAGAAACTTACGACACTCAAGTTTCGCCAGGTTCCACCAGACCGGCAAAAATTACCCAATAACTCCAATTACAGTTCATGACCAGGTCCTTAATCTTCGTCCTGAACACGGCCGGGCGCGTTGCGAAGGCTCTGTTGAATATGCTCGCCGGGTTAGCACGAACCCGCCGTCAAGCAGGCACAGGCGCGTGAGACGGGCGCACGCCATGCCACTTTCAAAGACATTAAGAGAACCAAATATGAAAGAGAATTGCCCGAAGGGGAGGGGGAGGGAGGGAGGGAGGGAGAGGAGAGGGGGAGGAGGGGGTCGTTCGTCCCTCCTTCCCTCCCTCCCTCCCTCCCTCCCTCCCGTGTTCCTCATTATTTGCGGTTTCCTTTGCCGGTCGTCTGCCCAGCTTGCGACAAATCAGAGTCGGCTGATGGAGGAGGAGGAGGAGGAGAAGGAGGAGGAGGAGGAGGAGAAGGAGGAGGAGGAGGAGGAGAAGGAGGAGGAGGAGGAGGAGAAGGAGGAGGAGGAGGAGAAGAAGGAAGAGGAGGTTTCTAGGCGATGCTGTCAGTGTTGAGGTGATCGTCTCCAACATCATCATCAGCAGCTCCCCCGGCGGTATGTGGGAGGAACCTTTGTTAAACAGATGGTGTGTGTAGCGGTTACCATTCCTGAGCGTGACGTATTCACGGGCTGCCCAAGGTTTGAGCGCATAGGTTCGAATCCTGGTTGCAGCAGTTGGTCTACTGTCGACCTTGCTGTTCATCCAAATCTAAGTGGTTGTCGATGAAATGGGTACCTGGCTCAGGCTGATATATATATATATATATATATATATATATATATATACATAGCGTTAATGGGATGGCATTGGTTAGGGCCTCAGTTCCCTGTGTCGTCTAACATAAAAAAAGAAGAAAATGAATAGCTGGGTGTACCTTTGTTTACTCGGGAGTTAGACAAAAAAAGGGGACTTTACTCTCTGTAGATCAACTGGAAGACCTTTTCTTCATGAGGATTCAGCACATATAAGAGCGCTCTTCCATGCGGCCAAAGGATTAGATCATTTCTTGCCTATTTACTAACGCTGCTACAAACATTGAGAATGACCCACCTCCTCATCCCTGCCACACTCCAGACCTCATGGTCAGTCAATTACCAGGGTGAAAGAAAGTAGAGAAAACAGCGTCCGTTATCAACAGCTGATGAGCAAGTCGTCATAAAAATTTTTACGCAGTGCTCAAATTAGTCTTATTTTTTTTCTCCTTACTCCTTTGCAAGAGGCTTTGCTCATTCCGTGGTGATGGGAAAGTCCTCCATTATCCGGGGTGAGGCTGGCCCCTCCAGCAGACTCCTGACGTAGCCCTGGGTCTCCAAGCTACTCCCTAGGTGTTCTTGGGTTCATGGATCTGGAACATAGTTGATGGGTGGTAGTTATCTAGGTGGCGTGTGGTGGGTACTGGGCTCCTGGATTGCCTCTGATGTAGAACTAGGCGCTTGAGTGACACCTGGTGTAGTTACCTTGATGACTCTTGCTGTAGTACCAGGCACCTGGTGATGTCTGGTGTGGTGCTTAATACCTAGGAGATGCTTAGTGTATTGCTTGACACCTAAGCGACACCTGGTGTGATGCTGAACGTGTGAGTGAAACCTGGTTTGGTGCTGGGTGACGCCTAGTGTGATTCTCGGCCCCTGGAAGACCCCTAGTGTAGTAATGGGCTCCTAGGGTAATGCCTAGCGTGATTCTAGGCGCCTGGGAGACGCCTAGTGTAGTAATGGACGCTAGGGTAATGCCTTGGTGTGGTGCTGGGCGCTTAGGTGATGCTTCGTGTAATACTGGACAAATGGGTGACTTCTAATGAGAAGTTGAACATCTGGGTGACGCATGATGGGGCGTTGAGAACCTGGGTGACAGTCGGTGTGGTGCTGTGAGCTTGGGTGATACATGGGGTGGTGCTGAGTGAAGTATGATGTAGTGCATGACGCCTGGGGGAAGTCCAGTGTGGTGCTGGGTGACGCTTGTTGTGGTGTAAGATGTCTGGGTGACCCTTGGTGTACTGGTGGGTGTGTGGGTGAAGCCAGGAGTGGTGCTACGTGAGGCCTAATGTATGCACTATAACTTTGCGCCTATGGATGTATGCACACACACACACACACACACACACACACACACACACTCACACTCACACACACTCACACAACCACAGATACACCATCCAGTACACCAAAGACATATAAGAGACACATGAACGAGCATACAGACAGATAAATAGACGAACATAGAAACTGAATAATGACTGACAAACAGACAGAAAAGAAAACACCAACAGACAAAAACAATAAGAACAGATTCACAGGCAGACATTCTAACAGCCACAAAGACAAACAAACAAACTGGACAATGACGACACCATGTCTGCAACAGTGTGAGGGTGGAATGAGCAGGAGAAAACACAGCATGAAGGATATTGTATTTTCACCCAGCATAAATGTGACTTGGGTACTTGATCTTGTGTGTTACCATGCGTCTTTCAGTCTCTCTAAAGCGTCTCTGGTCGGTAGGAAATGACAAACTCATCAAGGAAGTTTATGAAGACGAAAAGATTGATGCTAAGATAACTATATCGTTCATTACCAACATGAATTTAAATCGTGACACGCGTTGAGGAATATTCACAATTGCACCTGTGTCAGATTTCGATGAATTTGTACATATGCTGTAGTGAGAACGTACCTAGGAGCCTTGAGATAAGGGTGTCTTCACAAATCCGCGTTATCTGTTGGTTTCCAAGGATTGCGGTAAACTAGATTTAAAAAAAAAGTTAAGTAGCATACGTTGTTGGACTGAAGGGCTATCAACCGCTGAGGATATGGGTGCCAAAATCCGTACCACTGGGAGAAGAACACAGATTACAAGTATTAAGTACACTGTGTTGAACTAGGACTGTGGTAACTCCTTGAACTGACAACTTATTAGCTTTATCAGCACAGCCTTCTGAAACTCCATTAGGAAATGCGTGAATTCCTTTGCTGACAGCTAATTTTAAGGGGGTATTTTGTAGATAAATATCTAAACGGATTCTTCTTTTTTTTTCACATGAATCATATAAAGTGGAAACTCGGGTAAGATTTCACACATCCACCGCTGAACATGTAGGTTTGCACTGCATAACCACCACTGAACATGTAGGTTTGCACTGCATAATCTATATGGAACCTCTTGCTTACACGTGACGTAATACATATCTATTTTTCTCTTCTGTGAGAAATGCAAATTTATGTCCATTACTATTCAAACTGTCACATAAATGTTAAGAAGCAAGGATTCATATCCATGTCCCTCAATGTTTACAAGCTTACAAACCCAGAATTTGTAGACCAAGAACTCAGTAATAATGAAAATATAGGTGTTAAGAATTCATTACCAAATGAAAGTTCCGAATGAATGACATGACATGACAAGAAAGACATTTGGCAGTGATCTACGTATTTGACAGGGTTATAATAGAAATAAAAACTTACCTCTTGAATGTACAGATTGTGCAACGTCTACAAGGGTCACACAGGGATAAGCTTACACACTAGAGTTAACCAGAATGAATACAGTGTGAGGAGTGATCGAGAAATTAGTGTCCTGTTTCGGCATAGAGCTAAGGAGGACTATCACATTGGCTGACATGGCGTTTGTCACATTGCTAATGTTAAGTTTCCTTTACAAAGAAAAATATTTGAGTCTTGTGCAGATTATATATATATATATATATATATATATATATATATATATATATATATATATATATATATATATATATATATATATATATATATATCCTATGGTCACTTTCACTGTGTTCCAGTAACATCAGGTCTCGTATGTAAAAGGTTTCTTCTACCCAGATGAAATGTTATGACCCGACGTGTCAGTTAGGTATGTAAAGGGTTCCTGCCCACCCGACCAGTTATGACCTGGCTTATCAGTTATGCTTAATTAACTCCACACTGACGTAAGTTTTTCCTGTATATGTAATACTTGTTACCTCATCTTTCTGTCAAATTGCCCGAAGATGTGATCAATGAAAGACCTTGCAGTTATAATCAAATTTCTTTTACGGTTTTATCTTCATTCAAAGTTATATATATATATATATATATATATATATATATATATATATATATATATATATATATATATATATATATATATATATATATATATATATGCAGATGAATTACAAAAAGAACACGTGATTAAGCAATATGCTGGTAACCACAGAAAGAATAAACACATATACGTTTTACGTTTCACACACCCACTCACACACACACACACACACACACACACACACACACACACACACACACATATAGATATATATATGTATATATATATATATACATATATATATATATATATATATATATATATATATATATATATATATATATATATATATAGACGGTTTTTTTTTTTTTTTAATTTTCCAAAAGAAGTAACAGAGAAGAGGTCCAGGTGAGGATATTCCCTCAAAGGCCCAGTCCTCTGTTTTTAACGCTACCTCGCTATCGCGGGAAATAGCGAATAGTATAATTAAAAAAAATATTATTTATATTAAATATATATATATATATATATATATATATATATATATAATATATATAATATATATATAAATATAATATATATATATATCCTATGGCACTTTCACTGTGTTCCAGTAACATCAGTCTCGTATGTAAAAGGTTTCTTCTACCCAGATGAAATGTTATGACCCGACGTGTCAGTTAGTATGTAAAGGGTTCCTGCCCACCCGACCAGTTATGACCTGGCTTATCAGTTATGCTTAATTAACTCCACACTGACGTAAGTTTTTCCTGTATATGAAATACTTGTTACCTCATCTTTCTGTCAAATTGCCCGAAGATGTGATCAATGAAAGACCTTGCAGTTATAATCAAATTTCTTTTACGGTTTTATCTTCATTCAAAGTTATATATATAAATATATATATATATATATATATATATATATATATATATATATATATATATATATATATATATATATATATATATGCCGATGAATTACAAAAAGAACACGTGATTAAGCAATATGCTGGTAACCACAGAAAGGATAAACACATATACGTTTCACACACCCACTCACACACACACACACACACACACACACACACACACACACACACACACACACACACACACACACACACACACACACACATATATATATATATATATGCATATTTATGAGAAGTATTGCGCGTGACCTCATCACCTGACCCTCACTTGTTGAGATCACGTACCTTACCTGTCCAATGTGTCTGAAAAACCTACCTATGATAGTCCTTCCTGATCCCTTGATGAAGTGAGTGTTCACGAAAGCGCTCGGATCTCTGCGTGTCATCTCCCATGTGACTACCAGCACACAAGGTGTGGTCGATAAGCTTTAAGACTTTGCCCATTACAGTTGGCGCGATGGCGTTACCGTATTACGCCGCTGTGCAAATGTAGGGGATAAAACCAGTCCTTTTCTAAAGAGGTTCTGATGCGATTAAGTTCGGGGATACCGCCACCAACTGTTTGGATATAGGTGATGGTTTTTGGCAGCATGGCAACGCTCCTTCACACACTGCTATCTCCATTCAAGAATTTTTGGATTAGAATAAACACATTCCTCATATACCACACCCTCAGTAATTACATGACCTCACCACGTGATCTTTTTTTCCTGTTCTCAGTAATATGAATGAAGCCGAAAGGTGGAAGATTCTATGGCATTCCAGCCATCCCTTATATGCGGTACTCGATCAGTCTACAGATGGAGACTTGTTAAAGCGTTGCTTGCAAAAGCGGCCAAAACGTCAGGACACTTGGTTTTCATCAGAGAGAGATTGCTTTGAAGAGGATTACTTATAATGATGCTTTATGTACACTTCTCGTAAAGGTAAAGGCTGAGTCTGATGCCTTTATGATCACACCGCATACGTATATATATATATATATATATATATATATATATATATATATATATATATATATATATATATATATATATATATTGAGTGTGTGTGTGTGTTGGGAGTATCTATTCTTGTAAACATATTCTGTCAAAATGACCAGATAACTGGGTTGTGTTTTTTATCAAATTGTCTCTGAATCTTTCAAGTTATGTGATATCTCTTCTCACATGGCTGGAAAAGTTGCGTAAGATACCACCAAGGGTTTGTCTCACCGTTCCGATTAAAATCCGTCAAATCCTCTTTCGAAGCGTGTGGCGAGGGCAGTGGAGCAGGTGGAAATGATTGTGGGTAGCCGGATAAGGCTGGGGCCAACACCTGTAGGCAGGCAGACGTGCATGTAGCTCTGCGTGTACGTTGGCTGTTTCGTGCCGCTAGAGCATGTAGTTGTAGTATCCTGTCTTGGCCCTATAATCAATACATGGGCTAAGACGGGGTACAACAACTATATGCTCTAGCTGTTAAAGATCACAGACCTCCACAGTAAGGTGTCCCCTGTAGGAAGGAGAAGGCGGGGCGGCTTCGCTTCCACGGTAGGGAGGAGGCGGCGCATCTTCGCTTCCACGGTAGTGGATATTCTGTCGATTTAGGACTAGCTTTTGTGAGTATTTCGTCTGTAAGTAGATCATGTCTTTTTGTGATGCGTCGTGACTCAGGACCTACTGTGTCGATGGTTATACCGACGAGGCTTCATTGTCTCAACTTCCTCAGCGTGGTTATCTCATTGATTGTTCTCAGCAAGGTGATTTCATTGACTGTTCTCAGCAGTGGTTATTACGAGGTTTCATTTGTCTCAACTTCCTCAGCGAGATCGTTTCATTGACTCTTCTCAGCAGTGGTTACGATGAGGCTTTATTGTCTCAACTCTCTCAGCGAGATCATCTCAGTGACTGTTCTGAGCAAGGTTTTACTCACACGACGAGAGTTCTATTTGTGAGACACTTTCGTGACTCGTCTCACATGTTTCTTCACTGATACTTTCTTCCCCTTCGGTTCCTCAATGAAGCATACTCACTGGGGCTCCAACAGAGTTACGTAGAAAAAGATTCATTCAAAAGGAATGACTTTACTGTATCTTTGTCTCTTTAGGTTTCTTTGTAAATAAATAAATAACGGTTCATTGAGTTCAAGTAGCCATTCATTCCGCTGAAAATGCACAGTCGAGAAATGACATAATGGGGGTAGGTGGGTAATAGTAGTGAGGGGTGTATGTCCGTATACAGTGGTGTACGTGAATGTCCCCATACGTGTCTTTATTCTAATTCTGGAGAGCTTGTGTGTCTGTGAGTAACCTATATCCACGCCAGTGTTTCTAGTTCTTCAGTTGTGTATGCGTGTGTGTGTGTATGTATGTTTTACTGTTTGTGTACTGTGTGTGCGTGTAAACGTGTGTGCAATTATAGATTTGTAATTGCGAATCAGTACGGTACTAGGAAGAAGTTCGACATTACTGGGGCCCAACTGTTCATATTTCTTTGTTCCTACGAAGTTCTATGTTTTATATCGTCCGCATTCACAGTGTCCTCAATGAGCTCATTTTCTTTTTATTCTCCAATTACATACTGTAAGAGTACTTGTTTGATCTTTACATCAGTTAGTTTCGATATTTCTTGCGTGGTTTTTTTACCTAAATCTAAAAAGAAAAAAAAAATTGTCGCTATTAACAACGTCATTTTGGTTCAAAGACTCGTACATTGTAATCACATCCCCCCCCCCTCTCTCTCTCTCTCTCTCTCTCTTCTCTCTCTCTCTCTCTCTCTCTCTCTCTCTCTCTCTCTCTCTCTCTCTCTCTCTCTCTCTCTCTCTCTCTCTCTCTCTCTCTCTCTCTTCCCCCATTCTTACCCCCGTACCTCTCACCCGCAGTGTGCTCTCCTCCCTGTGGGTGAGTGGTCTTCCAAAACAGGAACCTGTGTTGAGTAACACGAGTCGCTGGCACCTCCCTCCTCGTACCAACTGATAGTGAGTTAACAACACCCGTACTACCCCGCCCCTCAGACACATACACTGGTCCAACCTTCTACTGAAAACTTATTCACATTCTGACATCTTATTGTCTGACATTCTATCACTAAAAAGATATTATCTTCTTACAACACTCCTCGAATTTGTTTTCCTTTTTCTATAAAAGCTTCACTTATGTTGCCCAAATCTTCTCCAGCACAGCTTTGTAAGACTTCCTCATCTGTGCCTGTTAGTCTGTTCAGAATCTCAGAGTAGGGTCCCTTGTCACCCCCTTATGGATAATAAGAAAAGGGTGCATGTCTTTGTGAGACCATGTATATCCACAAAGCATCGCTGCCTGTTACCTTAAAACACCGAACTATGCATATATATAACATGATATTAATATTTCTTATAATTCATCTAAAAAAAAAAAGAAGAAAAAATATTACAACCTTGTAACAACCAGTTTCTGAAAATTAAGAAGAAAACAAGATAAATTGCCTTGTCAGCAGATAATCATATTGTTAAACATAAGAATATACCGATATATATATATATATATATATATATATATATATATATATATATATATATATATATATATATATATATATATTCCGAAAAAGGCCCAGTCCTCTGTTCTTAACGCTACCTCGCTAATGCGGGAAATGGCGAATAGTTTGAAAAAAAAAAAAAAAAAAAAAAAAAATATATATATATATATATATATATATATATATATATATATATATATATATATATATATTCCTCTAATGTTGTTATGTTCATATGATGACCTTAGGTGCATGGGATTGAACATGACTGATTCAAAATTAAACAAACCGTAAAAAAAAAAAAAAACGGTGACATTTTACGGGTAAAAAATTGATTATTAGGAGGCATTTACAGTGTATGCTTGCTGCGCCTGTACCGATATATCAGTCAAGCACAAAATGATCTCTGCTTATGAATAGACGATCAAATATATATTGATGGTAATCGTCAGGACAAAACTTGGTAATCAGAAAATTCTGCGAAGATATTGTGGTGAATGATGAGGGTGAAGTGCTACCCGGATACCGGAGATGGATCACCACGGCAGAGCCGACACGGTGCGGTGAGGCTTGTGTGGTGGCCAGGGATGTAGAGACTTGTGTGGCCAGGAGATAGTGAGGCTTGTGTGGTGGCCAGGGATGTAGAGACTTGTGTGGCCAGGAGATAGTGAGGCTTGTGTGGTGGCCAGGGATGTAGAGACTTATGTGGTCAGGAGATAATGAGGCTTGTGTGGTGGCCAGGGATGTAGAGACTTGTGTGGCCAGGAGATAGTGAGGTTTGTGTGGTAGCCAGGATGTGAGTGAGGTTTGTGTGGTGGCCAGGGATGTAATGACTCGTGTGGCCAGGAGGGAGTGAGGCTCGTGCGTTGGCCAGGGGTGTGTGTGTTTGCGATTTGTGTGGTGGCCCAGGGATGTAAAGACCATTGTGGTGGCCAGGGTTGTTGAGAATTGTGTGGCCACGAATGTAGAGACTAATGTGGTGGCCAGGGATGTTATGACAAGTGTGAGGGCCAGAGATTGTGTGATTCGTGTGGTAGACTCGCTCCTGTATGACCATGAATGGTTGGATTCCTGACCAGCCCAACTACAATTGGTGAGATCCCTTAACAAGCTTAGTTAAGAGTGGGTAAATTAATGAACTCACCTTGCTAGGGGTGGTGAGACTCCTGGACTCACCTCGCTATGAGTGGTGAGACTCGTAGACTCACCTTGCTGTGGATAGTGAGACTCATGAACTCAACTTCTCATGGGTGTAATAGTTTTGACCTAGCTTGCCTGTGGATAGTGAGGCTCTTGGCACAGCCTAGCTGGGCTTGAATGCTGAGGTTAATAGTCTCACTCTTTGGATCTGGCCGGAGTTCTATGTCCAACCAAGTAGTGAAACTCTTGGGCCAGTGATGTCCAAGGGGTGGTGAGGACTTCTGTTGAGACTTCCTGAACCACGCTGGCAGTGGATAACGAGGCTCTGAGACCTGGCCGATGTAGCTGGTCCAACCTGGTGAGGTGTTGTGTACATCCTGGCCCAACCTGATCTTGGATGACGGACTTTGGTGATCAGTCTCACCATGATCGGTGAGGCCTCTGGACCAGCCCGGCCATGGGTGGTGAAGCTTCCTGGACCAGCTCGGCCATGGTTGGTGAGGCTTCTGAACCAGCTCGGCCATGGGTGGTGAAGCTTCCTGGACCAGCCCGGCCATGAGTGGTGAAGCTTCCTGGACCAGCCCGGCCATGGATGGTGAAGCTTCCTGGACCAGCCCGGCCATGGGTGGTGAAGCTTCCTGGACCAGCCCGGCCATGGGTGGTGAAGCCTCCTGGACCAGCCCGGCCATGGTGGTGAAGCTTCCTGGACCAGCCCGGCCATGGGTGGTGAAGCTTCCTGGACAGCCCGGCCATGGGTGGTGAAGCTTCCTGGACCAGCCCGGCCATGGGTGGTGAAGCTTCCTGGACCAGCCCGGCCATGGGTGGTGAAGCTTCCTGGACCAGCCCGGCCATGGGTGGTGAAGCTTCCTGGACCAGCCCGGCCATGGGTGGTGAAGCTTCCTGGACCAGCCCGGCCATGGGTGGTGAAGCTTCCTGGACCAGCCCGGCCATGGGTGGTGAAGCTTCCTGGACCAGCCCGGCCATGGGTGGTGAAGCTTCCTGGACCAGCCCGGCCATGGGTGGTGAAGCTTCCTGGACCAGCCCGGCCATGGGTGGTGAAGCTTCCTGGACCAGCCCGGCCATGGTGGTGAAGCTTCCTGGACCAGCCCGGCCATGGGTGGTGAAGCTTCCTGGACCAGCCCGGCCATGGGTGGTGAAGCTTCCTGGACCAGCCCGGCCATGGGTGGTGAAGCTTCCTGGACCAGCCCGGCCATGGGTGGTGAAGCTTCCTGGACCAGCCCGGCCATGGGTGGTGAAGCTTCCTGGACCAGCCCGGCCATGGGTGGTGAAGCTTCCTGGACCAGCCCGGCCATGGGTGGTGAAGCTTCCTGGACCAGCCCGGCCATGGGTGGTGAAGCTTCCTGGACCAGCCCGGCCATGGGTGGTGAAGCTTCCTGGACCAGCCCGGCCATGGTGGTGAAGCTTCCTGGACCAGCCCGGCCATGGGTGGTGAAGCTTCCTGGACCAGCCCGGCCATGGGTGGTGAAGCTTCCTGGACCAGCCCGGCCATGGGTGGTGAAGCTTCCTGGACCAGCCCGGCCATGGGTGGTGAAGCTTCCTGGACCAGCCCGGCCATGGGTGGTGAAGCTTCCTGGACCAGCCCGGCCATGGGTGGTGAAGCTTCCTGGACCAGCCCGGCCATGGGTGGTGAAGCTTCCTGGACCAGCCCGGCCATGGGTGGTGAAGCTTCCTGGACCAGCCCGGCCATGGGTGGTGAAGCTTCCTGGACCAGCCCGGCCATGGGTGGTGAAGCTTCCTGGACCAGCCCGGCCATGGGTGGTGAAGCTTCCTGGACCAGCCCGGCCATGGGTGGTGAAGCTTCCTGGACCAGCCCGGCCATGGGTGGTGAAGCTTCCTGGACCAGCCCGGCCATGGGTGGTGAAGCTTCCTGGACCAGCCCGGCCATGGGTGGTGAAGCTTCCTGGACCAGCCCGGCCATGGGTGGTGAAGCTTCCTGGACCAGCCCGGCCATGGGTGGTGAAGCTTCCTGGACCAGCCCGGCCATGGGTGGTGAAGCTTCCTGGACCAGCCCGGCCATGGGTGGTGAAGCTTCCTGGACCAGCCCGGCCATGGGTGGTGAAGCTTCCTGGACCAGCCCGGCCATGGGTGGTGAAGCTTCCTGGACCAGCCCGGCCATGAGTGGTGAAGCTTCCTGGACCAGCCCGGCCATGAGTGGTGAAGCTTCCTGGACCAGCCCGGCCATGGGTGGTGAAGCTTCCTGGACCAGCCCGGCCATGGGTGGTGAAGCTTCCTGGACAGCCCGGCCATGGGTGGTGAAGCTTCCTGGACCAGCCCGGCCATGGGTGGTGAAGCTTCCTGGACCAGCCCGGCCATGGGTGGTGAAGCTTCCTGGACCAGCCCGGCCATGGGTGGTGAAGCTTCCTGGACCAGCCCGGCCATGGGTGGTGAAGCTTCCTGGACAGCCCGGCCATGGGTGGTGAAGCTTCCTGGACCAGCCCGGCCATGGGTGGTGAAGCTTCCTGGACAGCCCGGCCATGGGTGGTGAAGCTTCCTGGACCAGCCCGGCCATGGGTGGTGAAGCTTCCTGGACCAGCCCGGCCATGGGTGGTGAAGCTTCCTGGACCAGCCCGGCCATGGGTGGTGAAGCTTCCTGGACCAGCCCGGCCATGGGTGGTGAAGCTTCCTGGACCAGCCCGGCCATGGGTGGTGAAGCTTCCTGGACCAGCCCGGCCATGAGTGGTGAAGCTTCCTGGACCAGCCCGGCCATGGGTGGTGAAGCTTCCTGGACCAGCCCGGCCATGGGTGGTGAAGCTTCCTGGACCAGCCCGGCCATGAGTGGTGAAGCTTCCTGGACCAGCCCGGCCATGGGTGGTGAAGCTTCCTGGACCAGCCCGGCCATGGGTGGTGAAGCTTCCTGGACCAGCCCGGCCATGGGTGGTGAAGCTTCCTGGACCAGCCCGGCCATGGGTGGTGAAGCTTCCTGGACCAGCCCGGCCATGGGTGGTGAAGCTTCCTGGACCAGCCCGGCCATGGTGGTGAAGCTTCCTGGACCAGCCCGGCCATGGGTGGTGAAGCTTCCTGGACCAGCCCGGCCATGGGTGGTGAAGCTTCCTGGACCAGCCCGGCCATGGGTGGTGAAGCTTCCTGGACCAGCCCGGCCATGGGTGGTGAAGCTTCCTGGACCAGCCCGGCCATGGGTGGTGAAGCTTCCTGGACCAGCCCGGCCATGGTGGTGAAGCTTCCTGGACCAGCCCGGCCATGGGTGGTGAAGCTTCCTGGACAGCCCGGCCATGGGTGGTGAAGCTTCCTGGACCAGCCCGGCCATGGGTGGTGAAGCTTCCTGGACCAGCCCGGCCATGGGTGGTGAAGCTTCCTGGACCAGCCCGGCCATGGGTGGTGAAGCTTCCTGGACCAGCCCGGCCATGGGTGGTGAAGCTTCCTGGACCAGCCCGGCCATGGGTGGTGAAGCTTCCTGGACCAGCCCGGCCATGGGTGGTGAAGCTTCCTGGACCAGCCCGGCCATGGGTGGTGAAGCTTCCTGGACCAGCCCGGCCATGGGTGGTGAAGCTTCCTGGACCAGCCCGGCCATGGGTGGTGAAGCTTCCTGGACCAGCCCGGCCATGGGTGGTGAAGCTTCCTGGACAGCCCGGCCATGGGTGGTGAAGCTTCCTGGACAGCCCGGCCATGGGTGGTGAAGCTTCCTGGACCAGCCCGGCCATGGGTGGTGAAGCTTCCTGGACCAGCCCGGCCATGGGTGGTGAAGCTTCCTGGACCAGCCCGGCCATGGGTGGTGAAGCTTCCTGGACCAGCCCGGCCATGGGTGGTGAAGCTTCCTGGACCAGCCCGGCCATGGGTGGTGAAGCTTCCTGGACCAGCCCGGCCATGGGTGGTGAAGCTTCCTGGACCAGCCCGGCCATGGGTGGTGAAGCTTCCTGGACCAGCCCGGCCATGGTGGTGAAGCTTCCTGGACCAGCCCGGCCATGGGTGGTGAAGCTTCCTGGACCAGCCCGGCCATGGGTGGTGAAGCTTCCTGGACCAGCCCGGCCATGGGTGGTGAAGCTTCCTGGACCAGCCCGGCCATGGGTGGTGAAGCTTCCTGGACCAGCCCGGCCATGGGTGGTGAAGCTTCCTGGAGCAGTCCGGCCATGGGTGTTGAGGCTTCCTGAAGCAGCTTAACGAGGGATGGTGAGGCTCCTTGGCCAGTCTGACCATGAGCGATAAGGCTTCTCCGAGCAGCCTTACCATAGGTCAGGCGAGGGTTCCCTGAGCCAGGCTGACCACAGGAGGGCAAGGCATCCTGGAGAAGCCAGGCTGAGGTAATCACAGGGTCAAGTCACTTTGCCAGGCACTTAACCTTTACGGACCGAGTAAATTAATTTTGTAAACATTTCATTAGCCTCTGCGTGGAGCGTTGGGGCGTAAACCTGAAAAAACAACCCCTCACCAATTTGCCTCTTGCAGCCTTGCGGCACAAGGGGGAAAGTCCCACGCCGCCCCCGGGGGTCGCAAAGATCTTTTGCGCATTCCTGAGATGAATGAACGCGCTTGACCGAGACTCACGACCAATTAATAGGTTCTGCCGGGGAGTGGATGTGATGGTCGTGGAGGTGGGCGGTGCGGCCCCTCACCCGCTGGCTCGTGGCCGCCACTCCCACTGCTACCTGCCTGCTGCCTTGTCTTGCCTTGCACCGCCCAAGCCTGCTGCCTTACCCTGTCCACGCCTGCTGCCCTTCCTGGCCACATCTACTCTCCTGCCCCGCCCTGCTCCACCCTACCCCACCTAATGGCTCGCCCCGCCTCATCCTCCTGCTACTTTAGTCCCGCCTGCTGCACAAACCGCAACTGCTGCCCAACTTTACCTGCTTTACCAGCCCGCCTGCTGCCCCAGCACCACTTGCTGTCCCAAGCCACCTCGCCACTTGCTGTCCCATCCCATTCTACTGTCCCACCCAACTGTTGTCCCGTCCCATAGCCCGGGCAAAATCTGTCCCGGGTATGATCATCAGGACTGAAGAGAATATGAAGTTAGGGAAAAAATGAAGAATTTAATCAGAGCTTCTTACGTATTTGTAGGATTAACTTTAAAGATGAGATGGTTATAGGCTATAGGTTACACACACAAACACACACACACACACACACACACACACACACACACACACATAAGAGGGAAGATGTGTTACACGTACAAGTTTAATTAAGCCATCTATTTCTTTATCTATTCAACTTCGCTCCTCCTATTTACAGCTCCTTTCCAACGGGGTTTCTCTTTCTCATTTATATTCTCGATATAGATAATGACCTGCATTGTAAGCTATCGAAATTCGTAGACTTTATGAAGTTGGGAAATAAATCTACATCAGGAATTGAACTTCTGCAGCTTCAAACGGACATAGACAAACTGAAGGACTGAGATCATTGGTGACAGATGAATTTTGATATCCACAAATACAAAGTTTGACATATAGGAAATGAAAATGAAAAGGCAATCCATTGCATGACTTCTGTTGAACTGCAAAAGGTAAATAAGGAATAAGACTTGGGTGTTATAGTCTAGCGAACGAAAGCGAAAGATACAGGGCACAGAAGCAGATAAAAAAAGGCGAACAAAATTCTTAGATGTATAGACATGGCTATTGAATTTAAATCCCTATTCCTTACAAGTCACTCGTGCGTTGGGACCCCATCTTAAATACTGAGCTCAGTTTTGATCACCCTATCTGAGGGAGGCATAGAGAGAATGGAGAGAGAACAGAGACGGGGCACTAAGATGATTGCCGGACTGAGAAACAAATCCTATGAGAGCCGACTGAATGACTTATAGTTACTGAACATAGAAAAAGACAAGATCAAGCTGTGATCTCATACAGGCATTCAGAATTATCAAAGGCTTTGATAATCTCGATCTAATGACTTAGATAGAGATAGATTCGTCTAATTTCACTCGAAGTCATGGTTACAAACTCATGGGCAAACGTTTTGCCTCGATTGAGGCGAAGTACTTTCTCTTCAACAGGATTGTTAACATATGGAATGATCTACCAATTAGAGTAATCGGAAGTAGTACCATAGATACGTTTAAGAATAGACTTGACAAGTGTTCAACTTCAAGTTCACTAGTGACATTATTTGCGCCTCCTTAGTTGCATGAAAAGTTTATAAATTCTTATTCTATTTCTGATATGTATGTATCTATACTCTTATCACACTAATGAATGAATTTCATATCTCTTTCACCATCACAGCCAGCCTTGAAGGGACCCAGTGGTTTGTTGCTGTTTGAATTCCTTTCTGTTTCTTTGTATGTTGTAAAATAAGGTTTTCATTGCTCGGGACCTGGACATGGAGGAGGTTGTAAGGGGTGTAAGGATAGAGTAAATTGGAGTGATGTGGTATACAGAGGGCGACGTGCTGTCAATGGACTGAAACAGGGTTTAGAAAGGGGCCGGTGGAAACTACAGAAAGGTTTGTGGGTCCTGATTGTGGTGGATACGGGGTTGTGGTTTCGGTGCATTACACACAACAGCTAAACAATGTAAGTGAGTGAATAAGGCTATTTCTTCGTCTGTTCCTGGAGCTACGTCGCTGTAACAGGTGAAACGGCGAACAAATATGAAAGAATATATATATATATATATATATATATATATATATATATATATATATATATATATATATATATGTGTGTATTCACATTTGAATGTATATATTCGCGCTTACGTGAGAAAGGGAATGTTTCATATACATTCATCTCCACGGTTTACAAAGCATTTGAACAGAGAGCATTCTCATTCTTCCACATACTTATAACGACAACTACGAGAGTAACATAAGAACACACCCCATCAGTACCTCTAGTCTGACCCACACCAACATCTCTGGTGCGCCCGCTATCACCAGTAGCATAAACGGCTCATTAGAATAAGATATTCTTGCAACAATAACACATTCAACACCACAGACACATTATCACCAACAAAGGCATCCGGTAACTCCCTTGGGGCATCGCTATCGCCACCACTGCTACTAAGACTGCTCACCACCATGATCTCCAACATCATCTCCAACCCCAGACCTCCACCAAATTTATCTATCGGTCATCACAACCACACCATCATCACCACTACAGCTTCTGCCTACAATGATACCACCACTGACAACATCACCACCAATACTACAACCACCACCACCAAAACCCACCACCACCACCACCGTCACCACCACAGCTAACACCCACCTGGCTTCCTGACTGATGGTCATCCTCCGCCCTCAACACCTGCCCACCGCTGTCTCCTCCCTCCCCTCGCTCCCGGCCTCACAATCTCCAACTTTTATCACAGTAACTGCTAAAGCCGCTGCTCCACCTAACTCCTCCGCTGATCCACATTACCACACACAAGACACGCTCATCCCAACTCATATGTATGATAATACTCTGGACAGCCACCACCATTTTCACGCGTCTTGCACAAACCACCGCATCTAAGAGAAAGTGAGGTATGTCTTCAAATACTCCAGATTTCCTGTGTCCTCGATCTTTTAACTTTCAATCCACATCGCAAGTTTTTTCCCAGCCTCGTCCTCATTACATGGTCTCTCTAAAGACTATGCCATGCCTAAGACTATCTAATATCGTAAAGGTTTATGACTGGAATCGCAATGAAATGACTACCTCTAGTGTTCTCTCCTCCGCCTTTGCCATAAAACTGTGCGGGCTCCACTTCGCTCGCCTCAATGATCATAATCTCTCCTCCATCTACATGTCCGTGTGACATAAACTGCGGCTGAGATACGACTTGTGGACTCTGGATTTCACCGAAGGAAAACGTGGCTTATTACCGACTACAGAACCAATTCTATATCATTCGTGCGCCCGGAGATGGAATCTTAGAATTTTGGATAAAATTCATCTATGTTTCCATGAACCAAAGTCGTCTATGGATCCACGAGACACAACGTATCGTCAGAGATTTCTCTTTTGCCTCATCGCTTTGCTGAAGATGTTGAGATTAGGATAAAGCTGAATTAAGTTTCCGTACAAACAGCATACTGAATGGACGAAGGTTCCAGAAAAACAACATACTGAATGGCCAAAAGTTCCAGGAAAACAACATACTAGATGGCCAAAAGTTCCAGGAAAACAACATACTAGATGGCCAAAAGTTCCAGGAACACAACATACTTAATGGCCAAAAGTTCCAGGAAAACAACATACTAGATGGCCAAAGGTTCCAGGAAAACAACATACTAGATGGCCAAAAGTTCCAGGAACACAACATACTTAATGGCCAAAAGTTCCAGGAACACAACATACTTAATGGCCAAAAGTTCCAGGAACACAACATACTGAATGGCCAAAGGTTCCAGGAATCCAGCTGATCAGCTGTAATCTCAAAGTCGCATGTTGTTCGCTGCACCTTTGTCCAGCCCCTCACTGAGGTCCAGACCACTGAACTAATACGTTTCTGGCACCAATATTCCCTTCTACAAGTTGCGTTTGTCGTCCACTGATACGACCTTTGGAACACACTAACTGTGCAGTCGAAGACGACTTTGTCAGTGGCCTGTATGGTAATGTGATCTCTATCTGTAATCTCCTACAAGGCAATCGTCTCCAATGTGACCACCATAATCAACACATCCACTGTCTCCAGCGCAACCAGCATCTCCAACGCAGCCCCTTCAACACAGCCAGCCTCCAACAGAGGCCCTGATATGTGTGTGTGTGTGTGTGTGTGTGTGTGTGTGTGTGTGTGTTCAGCTTCAACCAATCTCATCGCCTCGACCAACGTCGTCCTCCAACGACCTCCTCCAACGTCCTCCTCCAGCGTCCTCCTCCAGCGTCCCCTTCTATGTCCCTTCTCCCATCGTACCCCACCTGAAACCAGCCCGGCCCCCGTCACCCACATCACCCCGTAACAGCCGTAACACAGCCGTCACACCAGGGCGGCCAAATGACCATTAATTGATATGAACGATAAGAGCGAACGCACTAATGGAATCAACAAGAAAATCGCATTTGTGACGCGACAAACAAAGGCAATTAAGTGGTTAATGGGCGTACGACACAGACTGCCGATCAGAGCGTTCGTAATGGCCGACCGAGCGCGTCTCACAGATAGTCCCTACCCCACGTAGAATACTGAAAGGACGACGTCTCGAATTAGTGAAGAAAAAAAAATATACGTAATATTCATTCGAGGCGAAATCTAGAATCAGTGGGAAAAAAATGTGATGTTCGTATCTCTCTCGTCCTGTTTTCTAGTAGTGTTAGTTGCTAAGTTCTTGGAATTGACAGAGTAAATCTATCTGGTAAGATGATGCCGAGGTCATAGAGAGGAGCGGAGGTGAGGATTGAGGAGGAGGAGGAGGAAGAAGAGGAGGAGGAGAAGGAGGCAGAAGAGGAGGAGAAGGAGTTAAAGGAGGAGGAAGAGGAGGAGAAGGAGTTAAAGGAGGAGGAAGAGACGGAGACGGAGGCGGAGGAGCAGGAGGAGGAGGAGGAGGAGGAGGAGGAGGAGGAGGACTTTTTAAGTGAGGTTTAGGGCAGAGGGAGTATAGGGTGGGGCGTCGTACACCACATCCATCATGAGTGGGACGCTCACCCTTGCTCGAGAATTGGACTAAATCGCTGTCATTAATTTCGCGGTGATGCAACACATGACAGCCCACCTCGGTAGTATATCTGGCCCTTGATATGGGAAGAGAAAGTCGGAAACTATGATCTTCCATCGTTTCCATCTAGTTCGTGGATTTCATCATTACGTGTACGCTTTATATGCGTGTGTGTGTGTGTGTGTGTTTGTGTGTGTGTGTGTGTGTTTGTGTGTGTGTGTGTGTGTGTGTGTGTGTGTGTGTGTGCAAATGAATCACAAAAGAACACGCGATTCACGAATATGCTGGTAGTCACAAGGAAGATGAAACACAAAAAGAATCTTCGTGTTTGATTTACTTTGTGGCTACCAGCATATATATATATATATATATATATATATATATATATATATATATATATATATATATATATATATATAGATAGATAGATAGATAGATAGATAGATAGATAGATAGATAGATAGGTCTTACCCGACTCAGCCTGCAAGAGGCTAAACCACCTGTGAAAAGTCACCTTTTTCGAGGTTTTATTACTGGTAATACAGTCCCGTCAAAGAACTCCTCACTCCCAAGGAGTCTACATTCCCCTGTCACTGGAAGTAACGCAGTCTTGGGCTGCAGGAGCCATGAAAAAGATGGCTTGGGTAACACCAGGACCCTTTCATAGAAATCGGTCATTGGGTCAATATAGATAGAATGATATATATAATACTCAGTGATTCATTCGATAGTTACGTCCATATTTGCACTCAGGGAAGCTATCTTTACCTTTTCCTGTGTTTCCTAAAGACGAGCGACGAAGGAAGGGATTCTAGGGAGGACGAGGTATGGCAAGAGAGGAGAAACGGTGGAAGAAGAAAATAGAAAAAGAAAGGAGGAAAGGGAGGAAAATGGATAACGTGCAGAGCAAGGGAGGAGGACCACGTTCCACTCCTCCCCCTTGTGTACCCCAATGCATGGTCTATGGACTGGATCATGACCCAAAATCTCTCTCACCAACACGCTCACATCCCTCGCATTAGACGATCATGGGTGGAAGCAGCACCAGCACCGGCTCCTCACACGACATAATTCGTTCATTTGCAGCCAGGAATGATAATGATTACATCTCCCGATTCTAAATAATTTCCCGCACGTAAGTGGTCGTTACACCATGATCAGTGATAGTCAGGCATCAGGGTGAGGCCATAATAGCTTCAGTAATAACCACGCGACCAGAACAACCTGTTTGGTCTCGTTTCTCTCACAAGCAAACCTCCTGTTATAAATGAGGGAAATGTACACACCTTCAGAACATCATGTATATATATATATATATATATATATATATATATATATATATATATATATATATATATATATGTATATATATATATATATATATATATATATATATATATATATATATATATATATATATATATATATATATATATTAGCGATAACCCAATAGTCTTAGATTACAATCATACCCGACTCTGGGTACATAGCATCTAAAGTGATTGCTGATTCATTTTGCCTTAGGAATTAGCGGTAATGTAATATTTGTAGAATATAATCATGCTTGAATTTAGCTACACGCATATAGAGATAACTAATTCAATCCTATTTAGAAACTTGCAATAATTTGATATTTGTAAATTGCTATCATACCTACACTCATCCGAAGTGATAGCTGATGGACTTTGCCTTCGAAATTAGCGATAATCTAATATTTGTAGAATATGATCGTACCTAAATCTAAGTACATGCATCTGGAGGGAGCTAACCCACAAATTTCCACTCCGTAGGAGGATGAATTGCTACGCTAGGAGGTGCATAGATGAGGAGAATATCTTGCATTAACATCAGTATATGAGGCGTCTCACGCTCTGCTTAGAGCAGGTTCATCTTAGCTTCATGTAAACAATTTGCATCTCTATAATCACATGCATCAGATGATAATAACTGCATACGAGACCCGTGGGAAATGTAATCTCCAGAGATTATCTTTCCTCTTAGAGTATAATTGCCTTAGATTATTTTAGAAAAAGATTAGGAATTTTAAACATTATTATCGATAAGGTTTTCAACGTAACTTTAAAGTAATCATTAAGGCAGATGAGGAGGATGTCGGTAGAGAAATAAGGCTTTAACACACACACACACACGCACACACAAACACACACACACACACACACACACACACACACACACACAGAGGCAAAATATGAATACTTATTGCATTATACAAATCAAGACATTGAGAAATCAGTTGCAGAACACACGTATTTTCATACATGCAATATATGTATCTATATCTATATATTAATATATATATATATATATATATATATATATATATATATATATATATATATATATATATATATATATATATATATATATATATGTGCAACAATTACCACTACCCTTAGAAATGTCATCACTAGCAAAGGCACTTGGAACTGAACCAAATAAATCAAATTCTTGCTTGGCGTAATTGGCGAACTTTACGATAGATACTAAATGTTTAACACTCAAAGCATCAGTGAATTGACATGAAAAAGAGAGTCCAAATCCTAGAGCAAGTTTTTCATTCTGAGTTAGAGAATGAAACGAAAGATTTATCATGTTCGTGCCTGGGTTTGATGCTTTCGCCCATAAACTATTATAGAATTAAAATCTATTGCGAAAAGTGTTTGTACTATTCGATGTAAACCATGTAAGGATTCATACACCGACTAGACAGGAAAACCAGAAACTTAAAGTTGCTATTGACACAGTCACTCGGTAAGCAGAGGCGACCACAGCAATGCTTCTGTTAACCATTGCTAGGAGAATGGGCCACTTTGGCGATCTTAAGAACCCAGTCACGTTGTACCTTTCATAGAATCATACCCCTTGTAATGTCATTGAATCTATCCTCATTGCTAAAACTGATAACTTTAACCATATCGCCAGGTTAAGGCGATACATCCTACGACAGCTGCACCACACGTTGTACCACACACCGTGAGTCTCCCGCTGCTTGCCGACCATCAGTCAGTGAAGTGGTCGATTAGCGAACCGGTGTAGGGCACTATCGTTCCATCTGTTAATTAGCGAATATTGAGTAATCAGTCAACGACAAATTTTGACCCCAGGCTGACGGTGCCTCGCACAAACACACACACACACACACACACACACACACACACGCGCGCACCCCCCCCCCCCCTTCTCTTCATCCCCACTCCCGATCCTTAGGTCTAGAACACCTCCCTCCTTTCACCTCACAACCCACCTCCCACTAGCCTATAGCCAGACCCGACACAAAAGCGGTTCGGAGAAAGAGAGAGAGAGAGAGAGAGAGAGAGAGAGAGAGAGAGAGAGAGAGAGAGACCACTGAAGAGTAACAATACTGGACCATAGGGATGGGACGCGTGGTCTCTGGCCTGGGACGCTTGGTTGAAGCAGACACACGAACCATGAAGACAGCATCAGAGACGAGCCACAGGAACGCCCCACAGATACAATGATGTATGTCACAGGAATGGAGTATACGTACAGGTCAGTGCATCAGTCGTGAGGGTGGGTCACAGTGATAGACCAGAGGAAAGGATCACAAGTAACCACAGGGGCTGGGCGCAGAGACAGGTCACAGAAATGGTCACAGGGGTCAGTTACAGGTACAGGCCAAGGCAACGTCACAGGGGTCAATTACAGGTACAGGCCAGGGCAACGTCACAGGGGTCAGTTACAGGTACAGGCCAGGGCAACGTCAAAGGGGTCAGTTACAGGTACAGGCCACAAGAGGGGACGGAGAGTTTATGGCAGATTAACGGAGTACATGGGGAAGCCAGAGAGTAGAAGACCTGATGGACTTCCACAAGGTTATATGTGTGTTATGCCTCCGTGGAGTAGCGGCCAGCGTTTCCTGACAGCGACGCATTTAAGGTCGGCCTCGGGTCGAACGCATAGGTTCGAATCCTGGTTGCGGGAGTCGGTCTACAGTCAATCCAGCTGTTCATCTACTCCTTTGGGGTTGGTTGATAAAATGGGTACCTGGTTCAGTGTAGGTGGAGACTCGATAGGAAAGCAGAGGGGTCTCCTCTCCACCCACCGCTCCCGCTAATGTATCAGCCAGCAAGAAGATAACGTTGAAGGAGCACCACCATGTAGCATGAAGACAGAATACTGATATGGAAAGCTTGTAGTAGGAAAGAACGAATGGGAAATACATCCTGATCTTAAAAGAGCTGCTGGATGTCCTGGAGAAGAAGGACTTTCGCTGCAACTCTGTAAAGAGAATATATGAACAGGTCGTAGAAAACAGACAACAGAGTTGGCCGCGGGAATGGGACATGGTAAAAGACAACTTAAAGTTTACATGAAGACTTAACAGTGAACTTTAGTTCAGTCTGAAAGCCGACACTAAAGTACCTATGGGAGTGAGGATTAAAGAGAGCAGAGATGAGTCAGGAGACACTCGACCTTCAACCTCATCCTCGAATGGTTTCCTCCTCAACAGGCTGGCTGGTCCTCTCCCTGGGCCAACGCTTTGCCAGGCCGGCCAAATTTATCCTTGATGGCCGACCTCTTTCCCGGGTGACTAAGCTGTCCTATAGCTGTCTAAGCTTTATCTTGGCAAACTGACCTTTCCTTCTAGCGGATGAACAACCCTTCTCCAGGAAAGCCTGCACCTTCCTCCGGTTGATCATACCTTCTGGACATCCATCCCTTACCTTCGTTAGAGAGCCTTTGCACAGACTCACTGGTAATTCTTTCTTTCGCTCGCAAACTCTCCCTCCAGTTATCTGCCTGTCTGAAACTTCATTTTGCCGGCCAGTCCTTTTCTCCAGTTGGCAAATACATCCCCTGACTGGCCACTACTGCCTTGATGGACCGAACACTAGCCACTACTGCCGCTCTGGTCGGCCGAAAACTGGCCACTACTGCCCTGGTCGGCCAAACACTTTGCCTTTGATCACCTTGCTGGCTAACTCCTCCATCGGTGGACAATCCATTCAACATACTAATCATCCGTTCCTCTGGTTGGACGAACCCTTCCGGAGCTGGTCGACGCCCCCTCTTACTGGCCAACCCTTTCTCCTTACTTACAGACCAACCTATTCCCCTAAGTGGCCAACAGTTCCCCCCATTATTGACAAACTCATCCTCCAACTCCTCAATTCTTCCACCTTATTAGCCAGTGCCTCTGCTGGTTGAGCCACAGAGCTTCTCTCTTGACGACCAGCATCTCTCTCTCCTCCCGTGACTGGACAATCCTTTCTCTTCCCAGCGTCTAGCCAACCTAGCCTCTCCTCCTCAGGATGGCCAAGTCTCCTCCTCCTCCTCCTCCTCCTCCTCCTCATCTTCACCAGCAGCCGACCTCCGGGCCCCGACGCGTGTTACTCCACCAGCAGTTATCACCGACTTGCATGCGACCAGCAGATTAAAGACGCGTCTCTTGAAATTCTAATTACACCCGGGTATACCCGAGTGGCCGGTAATTTGTTCTTAGCCATAGGTGGTAATGCTATGCTAGGCCGCTCGGGCGCTAATGGCTACTGATGACACTCATCCATAACACAAATTGGTGTCCGGGTGCTTAAGGAAGGCCTGAATATTGAAATGGTTACCCTTCGCTGACCCCCCCCCTCCTTCCCTCCTACTTCTTCCCCGCTCAAAACTACCTCGCTGTTCATAATGGGAATCACTATTAATAATGGGGTAAAAATGGGCAATAAAGAATGGCCGCACCCTTAGCAAGAACACGGTTCATTTGTCATCCCCGACAATGACACACTAACAATTTGGCTCCTTAAACCGAGTAACTTAGTGGGAGTGACTGGCCGCTTGGGAATCATTGCTGAACCGGTCGTTCATTAGCATGCCAAACTGTACCCACTCACCCCCATCTCCCTCCTTACCCCTTCCTTCCCCTCCTCCCCTTCCCTCCCCCTCCTCACCATTCCTCCTCCAACCCCCTTCCCATCCCAATCCACCCCTTACCCATTAACGATGGCCGGGGGACGGAGGCTATGGGGAGGATACAAGAGGGGGTTCGGGGGATTGGGAGAGAGAGAGAGAGAGAGAGGAAAGGATGTTTGCCAATGGATACATGATCCTACCACAACCAATCCCTCACACCCTTGCACGCTAGAGACGTGCCCTGGGCTACCACGAACAAGAGGACAGAACTAACACCTACATCTCTCCGAGGTACAAGTCATGTAGAGACATACATGTACACTCATGTATTAGGCTACCTGTTATGTAGACATGCGTACACACCACAATGCAGGCGTGTAACGAACCTTGTCATGCAGACACGCTCATGGGACACAGTCATGGAGAAACGGACATAAGATCATGTACATATTGACATCAGAATGTCATGAAGACACGTACACAGGACTATCTTGAGTACACGTACACAGAAATATCTTGAGTACACGTACACAGGACTATCTTGAGGACACGTAAATTAGACTATCATTATAAGAGATGCACAAAAGAGTCATCCAAATACGCACACAAGACTATCCCGCACATATGTGTACAAGACTATCATATACAAACGTACACAAGGATCAGTACGCATGTGGAACTATACGCATGTGGAACTGTACGCATGTGGAACCGTATGCATGTGGACTATGTTAATCTCTGAAACGGACGCACCGGTCCTTTGTGGAGACACGTACGCCTGTCCCTTATGGAATTACGTACATCGATCCCTCATCCAGATGCGTCCTTGAGTTCTTCACGAAAACACGGACACAGGGACATCTGTATGAGTTCATACAAGAGAATAATTTGCAGATACGTACATGAGTCCGTTAAGAACGTACATGAGTCCGTCATGAACTAATGTCCAAGCGTCCGCTATGATGGCACGTACGAGGGTCCTTCATTCATAACATGTACACAAATGCGTCATGATGACGTGTACACGGGTCCGTCATGATGACACGTACACAGGTCATCATGATGACACGTATACGTGTCTTTCATAATGACACGCACCACAGTCCGTTATAATGACACGTACACACGTACACGTTATGATGAGACTTACACGTCTGTGAAACCGTCCTTTTAACGACAACGAACGCCAAACACACAAACACCCCCGTAAAAAGGATGGGATTTTTATTTCTCTGTCTTTGTCTACACGTGTGTGTGTGTGTGTGTGTGTGTGTGTGTGTGTGTGTGTGCTTAACCCTATCACACTCGAGACGTATCCCAAAGAGAATAACAGCAACGGGGAAAGGTAAGGAATGATAATGGGTATCACCTCAAATATTACTGTCATTCTCTCGGTGAAAAAGGAGTTCGGGGTCCGAGAAATTACCTACTTAAAACTATAACTATTATGCCTCTGGGGACAGGAAGCAGCAGTGGAGGAGGAGGAGGAGGAGGAGGAAGAGGAGGAGGAGGAGGAGGCAGAAGATACCCACCATTAAAGCAAGTGGATCGAGTCTCTTTGTCGGCATCCAGCGAAGGGGAATCAAGAACGGTTTACTCACATCTCCGTGAGGAGGAGGAGGAGGAGGAGGAGGAGTGATCATCGGTCAGTCCCTCCCGTGAGATTTACGACCAAACCCCACCCGACCGTCGCAGTAGCAAGGAGCGCAACACCTCCTGGGTCCTCCAATAAGGGACGAACCAAATCCAGGGTCTATCGGGACTTCGAGGTAGGAGAACCTATGCAAGACCGTGCATGCTGGGTCGAGCCTGCGTCGACCGCCCTTCCAGGAAGCTCGAAGTCGCTAAGGTGTTGACGATGTCCCGTCGTGTCCTGTGCATATATGAGCGACCTGAGCTTCATCGTCGTCAGCCACTAAAGGAACTTTATATTCAGATCAACGTGGTTGCCAACGTGGTTTTGTGTTATGGGAGGAAGAGTTTTACTCTCTTGTTGCGGCGTCTCTCAAACTACTATATATGTATCATTCTTTACTTCCATGAGTTTATGCACACACACACACACACACACACACACACACACACACACACACACACACACACACACCGCCTTCGCCAGGTACCGAATTAATCGACCAGCTCCAAAGGGAGGATGAACACCCAGGTTAGGCCTGGGTCAACTGGCATCCTTAGAATTCGTACTCATGTGGGGCCAATCTTAGGCTGGCTTATGCTGACTCAAGGTCAGCAACGCTAGCCACTACACCACGGAGACCCATGTGTGTGTGTGTGTGTGTGTGTGTGTAATCATTACAACGTGTATAGGACTGCATCACGTCTGTGTACTTATTTTCAGAAAATGATCATAAAACATGAATATAAAAAACCTACGCATATGTAGATAAAATTCAGATACGTTACATCTACTGTTGAGTTCAACTTCGTCTGAGAATTCATGTAATACTCCTTTCTCTCCTCGGAAGGTAAGAGAGAGAGAGAGAGAGAGAGACGGTATGAACGGGCAGGCGCGTCGTCACATCACCCAATGATTTGAAAGCAAAGATGTTGTCGGGACCTGATGTTTTGGGCCCACTTGACGTCTTAATCCCCCGCCACACACCAACTACAAGTCTAGAGGTCTCGTTTGGACAACTGAGACTCAATGATTAACTCAGGTTAGTTACACTGTTTATGTTTTGAAAGATATCTCTCGCTTTAGGGTTAAGTTCACAGGGTCGAGGAGGAGGAGGAGGAGGAGGAGGAGTGCTTTTAGGCACTAGACAAAGACATGAAGGAGGTAAGTTTTATTAGATTTGTTATCAGAAGGTAAATATCACTTGACGGAAATAATGATATGGTAAGTATTACCTAGTTTTCTTTCATAAGAATGTAAGATTTACGTGTCTTATTATCAGTGAATATGTTTTTACATGTTTTGTTATAATCTTAGGCTGGGTTTCATATGTTTTATGATATAAGGGTAAGTTTGAACCCGTATCCATATTGTGATTATCAAGCTTACCTGGATTGTATTCAGAAGGTAAATTTTACCTGGTTTATGGCCTAACTCACAACATATTGAAACGTTTATGAATAACTGTCGAAAAGGCTCGTTTACATTCATTTCCTCTCGTATAATCCCTCGGGGAGGCGAGCTCGGAGCATATGAAACAAACTGATTCTCACGGCACAATTATAAGTGTATCGTTAATCACTTTCGAAGACATTTGTAAGCGTATCGTTAATCACTTTCGAAGACATTTGTAAGCGTATCGTTAATCACTTTCGAAGACATTTGTAAGTGTATCGTTAATCACTTTCGAAGACATTTGCAAGTATCGTTAATCATTCTTGAAGACATTTGTAAGTGTATCGTTAATCATTCTTGAAGACATTTGTAAGTGTATCGTTAATCACTTTTGAAGACATTTGTAAGTGTATCGTTAATCACTTTCGAAGACATTTGTAAGTATCGTTGATCATTCTTGAAGACATTTGTAAGTGTATCGTTAATCATTCTTGAAGACATTTGTAAGTGTATCGTTAGTCATTGTCGAAGACGTTTACGAAATGGTTTTTGTATCTGACTGGATCTCGTCTCCTCCACCACACCTCCAGTCGACATCCCATTGTCATTACTTAAACACACCTTCAATATCTCATCACAGATCGTGGTGTCACGCTCGCTCCCCCACATTCATTTTGGAACTTTTACGGTGCTGATAGCTTAATCGCTGAGAACGATGAGCATCTGAGTTGACTGTGGGAACGAATTCTTCCTGGAATGACATAATACTCGTACGTGTTGATCATTTTCTGTGAGATATCTGCGTGTGTTTTCGAGCGTTGCTGATGTCAGATTTCCACCAAAAATACGAGTTCCCACTGTCCACAGGGGGAACTGCCTGTACCCAGCCACGTATCAGGCCAAAATGAAACACCCGGAGGTTCCCCAGTGGGCGGTCAGTAAGAAGACAAACCAGATCTGGTGTTTCTTTGCCTCTCGAATCTGAGTTAGGAGATCGGGAAATGGATGGTGGGCCGAGGATCGCTCAAGGGGATGGGTCTCATTACCCGGGTGAGATAAGGAAGGGAGGGAGAGAGGCGGCGGTAGGGGCAAATACGGAAGGGGATATGATTACCTGGGTGAAGGCGGAGGAGGTGGAGGATAGGAGAAAAAGTAAGGATAGAGTCGAAAGAACGAATAGAGGAATATACAGATGACGAAAGGAGGGTCACTTGGGAGGAGTGTAAGGAGGAAGACGAGGCTGAAGGCAGGTACAGAAAGGGAGAAAGAGAGATACAGAGAGATGGGTGAGTGTGCCAAACTTGGGGAGAAGGAGGAGGGAGGTATACGACAAGGCGTTGGAGTGGGTTCCCATGTCCGGCCAGCCGAGCGACTTCTCCTGTACCGATTAATTAATGAGTAATGGCCGTAGGTGGAGGGAGGGCCTGGCAGGCACGCTGCTGGCTGGGTGTCTCATCTAACCTCGTGAAGTGTCTGCAGCAAAGAACATAATGTTTACCCGGTAAATTGGCTTCAAGACCCGGTTTACCTGGTAAATGAGCTTCAAGACCTGGTATACCTGATAAATGGGCTTTAAGAGCTCGTATACCTGGGAAATGAGCAACAAGACCTGGTATACCTTATGGAGCTTCAAGACTGGGTATACCTGGTAAATGGGCTTCAAGACCTAGTATGCCCTATGGGGCTTAGATGGGAACACCCGATATGTGGACATAACTGAATTAGAATGTACAAGTGAAACGATTTTATGTGATAAATGAACTCGAGCTGATGGGAAGGTATGACCTCGTGAATGTAGGTGTCATGGATTGTCCACATGACACAGGAAGAGAGACGGTCATGAAACAGTAATGAGGACATGACCTGTTCGTGTCAATATTGACGTGATGGAACAGATCAGGTAATTGAACATGACATGGAGATGAGAACATGATAATGAGAGAATGACTGGGTGATAATATGAGTACATGATCAGTAACATGACCAGATGATGATGACGTTACGAGATGAGGGGAGGAGAGGGAGGAAATGACCAGGATAATAGGACATGACAAGATAATGTGATAACCATATGATGAGAACATGACCCCGATGATGTGAATGATTAATTCATGAGGTCGTGACCCTATGATGAGAGACATGACCAAGATAATCAGGAAATGATTATGTGACAACCTGGCGATGAGGACGACCTGGTGATGAGGACGACTTGGTGATGAGGACGACCTGATGATGAGGATAAGCTGGTGATGAGGACGACCTGGTGATGAGGATGACCTGGTGATGAGGACGACCTGGTGATGAGGACGACCTGGTGATGTGACAACCTGGCGATGAGGACGACCTGGTGATGAGGACGACCTGGTGATGAGGACGACCTGGTGATGAGGACGACCTGGTGATGAGGACGACCTGATGATGAGGATAACCTGGTGATGAGGACGACCTGATGATGAGGAAAACCTGGTGATGAGGACGACCTGGTGATGAGGACGACGTGGTGGTTAGAACGACCAGAGGATGAGGAAGATCCACTGATAAGGACGACTCGGTAATGAGGATGGCCCAGCGATAACGTAATGACCGAGTAAAGGAAGTGTGACCTGGCGCTACCTCGCTAACGTGGGAGGTGGCGAACACATGAGAAAAAGGTTATATATATGTGTGTGTGTGTGTGTGTGTGTGTGTGTGTGTGTGTGTGTGTGTGCGTGTGTGTGTGTGTGCGTGTGTGTGTGTGTGTGTGTGTATCGTGATACCAACTGCCTCGGTATACAAGAGAAGACACTTTCATTAGTCCCTTGTTTCTCATCCCTTCGTTTCTCTCGTACAATATCTTGATAAAACCTTGAATATATTTCCTCATTCCGCGTTCCCCGCCTCTTCATGTATTCATTCCAGTGGTCCACTAATCAGGGTAGACTGATTCTCATCTTCGACAGCTTCCTTATGATTGCTCTCACTGACGTGCACCTTCATCTCTCAGAGAGCTGTTCCATGTTGACATCGTGAAATCCGAGGATAAGATTAAGAGATGTGATCATGTCTCGCCTTGTCTCTCTCTCTCTCTCTCTCTCTCTCTCTCTCTCTCTCTCTCTCTCCCTGCCAGCTTTGGCAAGTCTCGGGTCGCTGTCCTCCCTCCCTGTGGTTTTGCTCCTTCACTTCAGCTACAATCTTTGTTGTCTCCTCTTTTGAACTCTCTCACAAATCTCTGTTTCCCCTTTAAGTGTGGTGGCTAAACTGATAACCGCACATGATTTGGAGTTCAGTTATAGATGTGTCTTTTTTTTTTCAAAACGTCTCTTTACCCACGTAAGCATTCTTGCCATTCAGCAGTCTCTGGTTTGTATCGATGGTAATGCTTCTAAAAGTGGTTTCCTGGTGACAGACGGAATGCTATGCCATCCCAGAAGTCCCTCTCACGTTAAGAATCCCGTAATTGGCTCCCTGCAAGATGACGGCCATATTCAGTTCACTTTACATATGATTACGTGAAGTTTCATCCACCACATGAGACTGACTACGGTAGAAACTTGTCCGAATCTCTGTGTAGGTTCTGCTAATCCTGAACATTATGGAGTCATATCATCTGTAACCATACTAAGGTATGATTCAAGTCTACTTGGTTAGTTGTCTACACAGATCAAGGATGATATGAGCCTCAAGACACTACCGCTTATGGAACACTTGTGGTTAGTTCTAATCAGTTTGAAGAGACATCTCAAACAGGTGTCCTTCGTTCCCTCATTTGGGTAACTTTCTTTCCACTGAGAGAACCCTTACTTATGCAAGTGTGTGTGTGTGTGTGTGTGTGTGTGTGTGTGTGTGTGTGTGTGTGTGTGTGTGTGTGTGTGTGTGTGTGTGTGTGTGTGTGTGTGTGTGTGTGTGTGTGTGTGTGTGTGTGTGTGTGTGTGTGTCAGACCTCTGTCGTAGCTGTACAGATAACGTTGTCTTGCACGGCCGATGTAAGACCCGTCGTAGCTGAGAAGACAAGGAGATTGCGAGGTCACAGTCACACACGGAGCGCTGGAAGTCAAGCCATAGACGATGAATTCAGAGAATATCTCCCCCATCAAGTCTTCGACCATCCCCATTGGCACTGTCTCCCTCAACACCACTCTACGTGCAGTGGTCATCCAGTCATCTCCTACACCAGACCCATCCATGGTGGCTGGTTCTCTTAACACTCTTTCGCGAAGCGTCCAGCCGACCTGTTGCCACAAGAGATCTATCCACGCAAGCTGCTTCACTCTGCACTCACCAGACGGCAGTGAAGACCCAGACCAGCTTATACATAAGGCCACGCTGGCTCGCTTCACTGTACACTCTTTGTGCGTATCTAAAACTATATCAAAGGACTCTTTTCGTTTGGCAAGAACATTCTTCACTCATTCCTGAAGCCAAAGAGTCGTTCAGCTGATCACGTCCTCCAAGAACCAAACCCTTCTATATTACGTTTATAGAGGCAACGCTTGGGATTAGATGTTCCAGCTAATGTCTCTGGTAGCTACGAACCATGACTAACATAGCTACGACATACGCCAACCACAGCTACGATGCACACCCACCTCAGCTAAGATACGCACCTACCTCAACTACGATGACACGCTTACCTCAGCTGCGATACCATTGGGGTTACCAGCGTCATCTGGATCTACACCAAACACTGATGGTTATCGCATCCAAAAGCTAAGTGAACCTATCTACTCAGGTTGGTTCACCTTACATTCACCAGGCGGCAGTAAAGATCCCTCCAGTGTACATGTCGGCCCACGAAGGCTAGTTTCACTCCACGTTCTCTCTATATTTCATACCAAATTAAGTCACTATTTTTGTACAGCAAAGGTTTTCATACCGAGGGTTAATAACATGTTCCTCCGAGGTAGCTCTCTACTCCACATGTATGGTGGCTGACCTCCATTCAACATCTGTGGTGCTAACGGTTGAGATGGTATATGCCAGCCACGTGTGTGTGGGTATGAGTGTGTTTCTTCTACTGTATCCATACGCACGTATGTATGAGTTTGTGAATCCGTCAGCATGAGTGTTTTCTTCTACTGTATCCATATGTACGTATGTATGAGTTTGTGAATCCGTCAGTATTCGTGTTTTACGTATGAACGTATGTGGTCATAGAGAAAAATACACTCCTCTGTGTCTTTACGTGAATCGTTCCTCATACGACTGAATTCTAAAAAGAAGGTTTGGTATAGGAGTATCTTCTTACAGTCATTCATACGTGAGTGTAAAATTCTCTCTCTGTAATACAAAATGTAATCACATACATACATATATACATACATGTGTACAAACATCTTACCTACATACACACACAGTACATACATACATGTATACATTCAGACATATATACATACATGTATACATACAGACATATGTACATACATGTATACATAGTCCTATTCTCATCAACGCCAGGAGAAAGTAAGATTAGCGTCCCAAACTTTCGTCAGTTTCTCAAAACCTTCTCAGGCGTCCTCCCAGAAGTCTCTGTCGTGGATAATGTTCTTTCAATCGTCCTGTCTTGTGTAGAATGCCTCTACTCCGCGGTACCATTGTGAGTTACACTGTATACTGCCGTGCAGTACACATTCGTGTGTGTTACCCTACTCCCACCTGCTTGGGGTTACTCCGCGAGTGAAAAGTCACTTTTGGCGAGGTTGTATCACTGGGAGTACAGACTTTTCAAAGAACATCTGACTTCGATAGCGTCTACACTTTCCCTGCTACTGGAAGTAGCGCAGGAACCTTGGGCTCTGGGAGCCTTTAGAAATGTCTTGGGTAACACCAGGACCCCTTCGTAACTGTTGGTCCTGGAGTAATCATGTATGAATATACGGTCGTGTGTTCTTAAGTTTTCGTGAGGACGTATTGTACCCCTGTGTGAGTTCATGTTAGCGTGTGTATGATCACATGTGTAAGCAAGCTCGAGGGCGATGTTAAGCACGAGAACATGACTCCCTGCAAACCGTTACACCTGGTGCATCCGGCTCGTCGAGCACAAACCGCTGAAATCGCTCGGCGGATCCTGAGCTCCGCTTTAAAACTTAGCCATTTTCGCGGGTCGAGAGTTGACGCGAGTAGATGTAAGTAGCACGGTAAGAATTCTCAAAGGGTACGATGTTAGCAGGAGAGAGGGGCATGATAGCAGGTGAGAGGGGTACGATAAGAGATGAATGGGTATGATACCAGGTGGATACAACTAGGGGGTGAGGTAGGGGGGGATGGATGGAGGTGTCGGTGAGGGATGTGCTGGTGAGGGAAATGGTGATGGTGGTTGGGTTGGTGAGGAGGTGGAGGAGACGGGAGGAGGAGGAGATGAGAAGATCCTTTTATGGGGGAGTTTAACAGCCGCCAGGAGCCACTGGGTGAGTTTTTACTCAGCTACTTTACTTAATGATACTTACCAATATAAAAGAAAATAGAAACTAGCTCTCTTAAGTGGACATGGCCCGTTAAGTGGTTCTTACTCCTCGAGACAAAACATTCCGATTAAAATGCGTAATAGCAGTGATCAATCAGCTGGTGTGGTGTGGTGGGGGTAGGGTGGTGGTGGTGGTGAGACACGGCGTCCGTGGTGGGACACGGCGTCCGTGGCGGGGGTGAGTGTGTACGTGATGGTGTGGTAGAGAGAGAGAGGCCTTTCTTACGGCTGTATCTCTGTGGTGAGGTGAATGGCCCATGTTGCAGGCGAGATGATCCTGAGGAAACAATGTATGAGGTATCCCTAGTGAGGAGAGATGTCCATGGGTGAGAGAGGATGGTCGTGGTGTGGCTGGATGTCTTTGATGAGGTAAGGTGACCACAACAGAATGATGTATCTGTGGAAAAGCAGAATGTGCATTGGGAGGGTGGGTGTTCATGATGACTCAGAGTGTCTATTATTAGACAGAATAAACATGAATAGTCATGGCATTCATGATGGAGGGCGTCCATGATGAGACAGTGTATTCATGATAAGACAAGGTGTCCATGACGAGGCAGGATGGCCATGATGAGACTGAGTGACCATGATGAAGTAAAGTTTCCATGCTAAGGCAGTGTTCACGTGATGAGGAAAGGTGTCCACATTAAGACATAGTGTCCAGGCCGTCAAATGGGGAGGCAGGTTATCCAGAGTACTTGTGACGGAGGAGGGTATTCAATGATAAGGCAGGGTATCCATAATGGGGTCGAACAAATGCATTTGAAACCGAAGGAGTTATGTACGAAATACCTGACAGCTTCATATTCTTTGATTCAGGCAGCTGAGAGCAAGTCGTGCCCTGTATACCATATCACTCCAGTTCGTACTATCCCATGCACGCCTCACACCCTCCTGCATGTTTAAGCCCAGAGTACTCAAAGAATATCTAACTCCATCTTCCACCTCTTCCTTTGCTTCTCCTTTTTGCTTGTGCCCTCCACTTCCTATGTGTATAAGCACATTCTTTCCATATGTCCATAACATTTCAGCGCACCCTTTTCAGCTCTCATGCATCCTCCTCTTACTAACACACCGATCTCTCACCCCTATTATTTCTTATTCAGTCAATTCTCCTCATACCACACATTTCCAACATAAACACCCTGTTCTGCACTCTATCATCTCGGGCCCACGCTTCACTTCCACACAACACCGTCGGGACTACTATGCCATCAAACACATCCATCACTGACCTTACAGACAGCGACCTCTCTTTCCACACACTCCTCAACAGGCACAGGACCTTAACCCAACTTCCCCTCACTCACCCAGTGACTCACGTTAAGTATCATCGCACTATTCTCTGACATGTCCTCTCCTGGTGTCTACCACACTCTTCCTTCCTCCAATTGCTCACCATTCAGACTCACACCTTATAAAACCCGTTAATATTTACTCTCAACTTACTTCTCATACACTGTGCATAGACACGAAGACCAGGAGGTCTGTTTTCTTTTTCGCGCAGACGAAGAGCACCTGCGCGTCTTTGATTCTCACAAAGCCGAGCAAGATAGTATGTACATCGGTCCATGACCTTTTCCTTATGTACCCTTCCTTCCTCCTTTTTTTTTTCAATCCTGGCCAAGAACAGTTACACGCTCGTTTCGTTCTGTAATTAACCAGGTTCAGAATACAGCGGAAGACGGCGAGGTAGAGTTCAACTTCCGGTGACCGCACGCAATGCTTGAAGGTCTGCGGAGGAACCTATCTTGCGTTTTCTGTTCCACCTGCTTGGAAAAGTTGCACCGTTTTCTATTCATTTTCCCTTCATTGTCTGACTCACAAAAGAAAATGGGGGCTTTCTTTTGCATCATAATCTCCATCTTGAGGAACATACTGCCATATTTTAATAGCATTAAGTAATATCAAACTCCTGAGTATATATATATATATTTCTTTTTTTCTTTTAAACTATTCGCCATTTCCCGCGTTAGCGAGGTAGCGTTAAGAACAGAGGACTGGGCCTTTTTTGGAATATCCTCACCTGGCCCCCTCTGTTCCTTCTTTTGGAAAATTAAAAAAAAAATGAGAGGGGAGGATTTCCAGCCCCCCGCTCCCTCCCCTTTTAGTCGCCTTCTACGACATGCAGGGAATACATGGGAAGTATTCTTAATCCCCTATCCCCAGGGATGATATATATATATATATATATATATATATATATATATATATATATATATATATATATATATATTCTAAGGGTATGTCCTTATGTACGTATGTTTACATAAATAGTGTTACACGAAGATGGGTCTGATAATCATGATCATCCGAATACCCAGGTTAGAACTGTGAGGTCTCCAGCCTAACACCCCATCACTGACTCAGTAAAGTAGTCGCCCCTCACTGTTCTCTATGCCCACGAATCACAGCCAAGCAGTTTTGAAGTAACTTGTAATGGGGCTTTTGCCTTTCTATGTGACGTTTCATCGTCACAGATCAGAGTGATGGTTGTATAGAATCATAATGTTTAACTGCATCTTTTCTGATAGCTCCTGTTATGGGGTGATGCCTGGTCAAGGCAGAGTCACCCCCTTCCTGCAGAAGTCTTCGAAGGGTCATCGTAGAACTAGTGAGTGAGGTACTCTAGGTTATCCCCGAGCCCAGAGGCACACTTTGGCCCTACTGTGGTCTGTGAGTAAGGCATACTTAAAGGTCACTCACTCACTCTAGTTTACCGGGGCGAGGCAAGGGTCACTAAACATGATATATAGTGCGAGGTCACACGACTCCTCCACACACCACTAATGAATCATCAAAGTGTGGAGGGAGGTCATGTGCCTCAACCCACCTCATACAGCGTGTGCTGTCGCCACAGTAGCACCACAGCGTCGCTTAGCCCCAATAAGGAAAGGATGAATCCCATCGCAATCAGGTCAGGTCATCCTTTGACATACGTAATGGTCGATGTTTTCATTGATAACTTCTACTACTATCTACCTCCAGGACGCTGAAGATAAACGGCAACATTCATGCATCCGAACACGTCTTTGGGAGGTAGATTTCTAGAAGGGAGGGGTTGGTTTCTTCCTCATTCAGAGGCCAATCTTCGAAGTATTTGATTCAGAATGTGTTATCATCAGTCTCGACGCGTCGTATAATAACTGATCACTGACATTACCATCACGGTCGTGGCTTCGCGATCCGAGACGTCCGCCAGGCATTAAATTGCTGCGTTTATTACCGAAAAACACCGAGGATACCAGTTTTCGGATGTCGTAAAGCTTCGATGCAATCAGATTATTAAGTGCGAACTCGCTGCAGCGAGTGAGCAAGGGGATCGAACTCCGTGCCAGAGGGGGAGGTGAGTGAAGCGCAAGACTGAGCCATAATGAAGTAACACTGAAGTGGTATTATCGCTAAGCAACACTCAAGGTTACCTGTTTAGTGTTATGTCTCAAGATTGATTGTAGATGAAGGGTGATGCCTTTCATGCCGTTCTCGTGCTGTTTGTTGGTCTGTTCATGTCACAACACTTATGATAAAAAAGTTATGATCACCAGTGGTTATGTCTCGGGGTCATCTCGACAACTTAGGATGAACACTTTCATTCTTTTTCTTAATGCGTTGCCGCAGATTCAGTTTACATCCATCCTAGGCATCTTGTGTTCCATCTACCATTGTGGAGACCTTATGAGACAACTGCCTTAAGTTTGTCCTCGCCATAGAATACTTCCCAGTTCAGGTCGAGTTTAGTGTGAGAGTGTACACCTTTATTGTATGACCTTCATTCTGACAATTTAGAAATAGATCACTCATCACATCACAGTATCTTGCTATAGTTTACGTCTTCATGTAAAAAAGTTTACGTTTTCTTTACGTCACATAACATTGTAGGTGGAGATGTCGTCATCTCCATCTCGAGGTCAGGTAGCAAAGTGTAGCTGTGAGACTCACCAACGTGTTAGGCATCAGTTTCGTGAAATGATATGATTCTGCAGATCGCTGACACACACACACACACACTCTCTCTCTCTCTCTCTCTCTCTCTCTCTCTCTCTCTCTCTCTCTCTCTCTCTCTCTCTCTCTCTCTCTCTTGGATTTTCGTCCTTCACACATTTCGAGCAATAACACGAATCTTAGAAAATACGTAGTGTGGGCAGATGTGGATAGACGTATACATAAACCCAAATGAGATGTCTTGGTTCTCACAGCATTGAGGAAATTTCTTTTTCTGTCCACCCTTTCTCAACCATGGTATCTCTTTATTGTCATCGAAGGCGTTCCTGAGGAGAGATTGGTACCATGAGAGCGGAGGAGAGGACATGTTTTTCCTGTTCCTAGATTAATTGAGGAGAAAACTACACTAAGATACACAGGCCAAGAAGATCCCTGACAAACACTGCCTGTAAACTATCAAGGCTTCGAAGCTAAGCTCCGAAGCTTATTCAGAATAGATGATATTGTATCTCCAGCTGTGCCTCAATAGGATGGAGGATGGCCATGGAGACCATCGTTAGATAAGATATGAGAAGGTTCAGCAAAGGAGCCAAATGCGCAGAAGGCGCACGGCTCTGATGGCTTCCAGCCAGAGCACTTTTGAAGGAGTGTGCAGAAACACACCTAACATGCTACTGAAATGTAACTCCCTGAAAGGAAGGAGGAAGGGATCGGCCCTCAGGGAATGGGTAAGAAAAGACTCTGTGCTTAGCTGTAAGAAAGACAAAAGGGGAGGACGTGTTAAACACAGGCCAGAAGCACGGCCAAGCGCGGTCTGATAAGTACTTACAGAGATAATGAGGAAGCAAATAGATGAAGAGTCGTAAAGGGAAGATTACTTAAGTGGGAGGTGGCATGGGTTCAAGGGAAGGATCATGCATTGCAAATCCCCTGGACTTCTATGATAAAGTGACCACTGGCCCAAAAGATATAATATATATATATATATATATATATATATATATATATATATATATATATATATATATATATATATATTTTCTTTCATACTATTCACCATTTCCCGCATTAGCGAGGTAGTATATATATATATATATATATATATATATATATATATATATATATATATATATATATATATATATATATCAGCAATGGATCTGTTGCTTGGAAAACGCAGTCGTAATTAAGAAAAGAGTCACCGTCTGCTTGGATGATCATCTGGATTTATTGGTTAACGCTTCGCTAATCACACTTAACATCGTCAGAACTATAAAGAAAAAACGATATCTATGTCGTATCTGTATTATGAGTTTGTGTTAAAGATTTGAAGTCCAAAATGCACCTTTGAAAGATATATTTCACAAAAGCCCAACGTGAAATGAATAATCGAGAAAGGAATACAGAAAATTATGAATGACTAAGAATCATCTAGAACACATTAAAAAGTGAATTATATGATGTATTCAGCAGAAGCAATATTTCCCAGTCAAGATAAAGATACATGAAAACGTGACTTATATAATAAATTCAACAGAGGCAATATTGCCTCATGGAGATTATAATTTCAGTTCATGATGAAGTATCCTAACGTTGAAATATACATTTAAGAACAGCTAGACAGTTGTACTCCAAACCTAATATGGCTTATCTAAAGACACAATCACTCTGTTGATACCACATTGTTAATGATAGCAGTATTGTTCTAGTGGGACAGGAGGAACTCCAGTATTAACAGATCGGTGTTTGATGAGCTACTGGCCAACACAGAGATGTTCGCTGCCTACACTAGGGTGGGTCATTGTCGTGAGCGTCATTCCGTATTGCTGAGAAGAGGCGGGTTTGGTAAATGGTCAGTTCGTCCGTTACTGACCTGACCGTCCAATGTGTTTATAAAAGCAAATCGAGGTGTCCAGCAAGGCGAAATCTTGGGCCGCTGCTATTTCTAATTTGTTTAGATGACTTGCCAGTTCTCGACTCGTATCGATACATGTGTGCGGATGATTTTGAACGAAAGAGATTTAAGGAAATCAGGATTGCGACAACCTACGTAGAGACTGGTGTAGGCCACCAGGTATAATATTCTTTTTTTTTCTGAAAAATGTTTAAGGCCGTTTAACTCTAGCCAGATGCAAAGTGATGAAGATGGGTTACAGTGAAATAAGACCAGGCTATGACTATCATCTCGCAGGGAGCAAATTACAGGAATTTACCCGAGAGAGAGAGAGAGAGAGAGAGAGAGAGAGAGAGAGAGAGAGAGAGAGAGAGAGAGAGAGAGGAGGAGAGAGACTGAAGCTGATGTAGTACGCAGTCTATCAGCGGAGAACAACATAAGCAGGGTTATAAAACAAGTAAACTCCATTCCTGTCAGTGTCAAAAGTGTCTTCAAGTACATGGACAAGATGTGTTCAGAGGAGCATCTTATAGTATAAATCAGACCTGAATTAAGGGGTTACAACACCACTTTGGTAAACTCTCTTAAGGAGGTACATAGATTTCCTCCAGCGTGCCCAGGGATAAGTACCAGAAATACTAGATGAACTCAGGGAGTTGGAAGGCTAAGGTATTAGAGTAACAGAGGGAAGGTTAGGTGGGAAAAACATGTTTACAAATTGTGACGAAGTATTTTGAACGTATTTCAAGACGTCGATATTGTCCCGTTTTCTAAGTATAGGGGGAACCGATCAATTAGAAAATGTAAGAGGAAATTGAGCAGGAGAATACTAATGGACAGGATGATCACTTTTATAACAACGGAGTTGACAATGAATGGATCGAGTTAACTCAAGATGGGTTGACTGTGATCTCATCAAGGATTTCTTGATATATCATGACAGATGCGAAAGGCTAGCTAGGAGGTTGTGTGCCGGAATGTCAAACTCCTCACCCGTATGCATTGATAGTAATGAAAAACAGGTATACACACACACACACACACACACACACACACACAGAGGAATAGGAAAGAGGTCTCAGAGAGGACTGGAACATCTAGAAGAGACTTAAGTAAGACTTCCGAAGGGCATTGACCCCTTAAGATCTCATAGTACTGATGATTCTCACCATACGTGCTAAAGGAGTCTATAGAGACGGAGGGGGTACAGTGCCACGTCAATGGAAAATGGAAAAAGTTCGTGCCTTTTTTCTAAAAGTGGAGATCGGGAAAATGCCCTCAACTACAAGCTTGTCTGTTTGACAAGTTTTGTCTGTAAAACACAATCAAATACGATCAGAAATCAGATAAATGACTCTTTTTTTCTTTTAGGCCAGCTCGCATCGCTTAGACTTTGAATCTGTGTGGTCCGGGTATCTCTAAGGCAAATTGCGCGTACCTGCTCTGTTGGATTGCTTTATACTGCAATCCAAAAGCGTCTAGATACGTTTCGCTTTAGTTTCCATCTTTATTAGAGTTCCTGATGCTTAGTTCACTTTGAACACTGAATTACATTGGTCGATAAACATTTGGAGGATCCTCTTTAAGGTTATTTTCTTAACTGTCACTTAATTTAAAGGCCCAAGCTTTGAATTATTTTTTCTATGCTTCGTTCATGTACGCAAAGAGAACTTTTCGAATTTTGATCCATGGTTTGAATGACTTTCTCTCATTCACTCATTCTTCTGTAGAACTCCATTTCATATTTCTGTCCAGCATTTTGTTTAGCCATAATTTTTCTCTTTTATCTGTGCTCATTGCATGCTTTAACTTTTATCTTCCATTCTCTTCTTTTAATCCACTTTTTTCTATCTCTCGGAACCTTTCTAGATATATCGTTATATTTCCTATTATACTGAACTAAGTTTTTAATCATCCGGTGTGTGCTATGATAGAAAACTCCCTTGTTTGTTTCTGTAATAATGTTATTGAGAATATCATCTTTCTATTTTTGCCAGCTGTTAGAATATTTCCTTAATGCCCCTAGTTTTGTCAAAATAGAAATGGATTCTTTTTCGTACTTACTTCGTTTCAGAGTTCATTCTAATCATCTTTCCCTATATCTACTCTAAAGTTGATAGACGCCTCTATGAAGCAATGAGATACAAGTTTGTTTGCGTAGAAATATAATCACTGATGTTGGTTTACGTACAAACTGCATTACAGTGAATGTCTCGCATGGGGTAATTAATATCAGTGTTGCTTAACTGCTGTTTTCCCCTCTGACAAGGCACTGTTCTCTGACCTGAGTTGATGTTTGCATCAGACACACGCTGTTGCCGTTGTATAAAATCACTAAGCTAGATTCGGTTGTCACTGGTCACCTTTCGAATGGATTGTCTTTTTATACAGAGCAAAAAGAAGATTTGCTTTACAACCCCCCAAATGTGTTAAGATCTGTCATACGGGATCGAAGTAGGAAGGAGAGGAAAAAGGAAATTCTCCAGAAAGAAGTAATGGAAGGAGCCTGATGACACGGGATCGAAGGAGAGATGTGTATAAACAGGATGATGAGAGAAGTGTGGAGTTAGACAAAAGAGGGATTGTATGTTGAAGATATAAGACTGAGGTGGAATGCAGCGAGGAGAGAGAAGGAGGCATAGAGATGGAGTAGTGACGAGGGAGACAGGAAGGACCAAGGTAGAAGGAGACATGAAAGAAGGGGAGGAGGAATACATAAAGAATTCAAGGAAGAAGATAATATGAAAGTATGGAGGAAAGTGTAAGAAGATAGGCCATGAATGAGGGAAAATGAGAGAAAAGTGGCAAAGGAAGCATGAGGGAGTAGCTATAAGGAATGAAGCGTGAGTGAGGAAGAGAAAGGAGGTGATCATATAGACAAAGTGAAGAGCAGTGCATGAGTTAGGAAAACAAGGAAGAAGGAAATAAAGATGAGAGGAATGAAACATGAAGGATGAAGAGTTAATGAGGAGGGAGGCATGAGGGAGGCACGAATGATAAGGAGGGAGGCATGAGGGAGGCATGAAGGATAAGAGAGGAGGCAGGAGGGAGGATGGTAGAGGTATACCGGGCAGCGTGTAGCCGCCTGGCCGCTGGTTATCTAGGGTCTCCATCTTAGCGGTGCAGCTGGCCTCCGGTGCCACAGTCTTCGCTCGCCGTGCTACCCCGTCAGGAGCCCGCCGCCCTCACCCACCATCATCCCCCGCTCCTCCTGTTCCTCTCCCTTCATCTCTCCCTGATCCCCTTCCTGCGACACCCTCCTGGGTGAAAACAGACGCCCTGCAGCAACTAGGGAACTGATCCTACATAACCCCTGCAGGTATCTAGACTTGAACGATGCCCAGTGGGAGCGAGGCGAGAGCTGGCCGCGCAGTAGCTGACTGGCGATCTTGCTGATAATAACATCATTTAGTACTTATTAGCTGCCTTAAGTAGTTATTAGCCGGCCGGGAACAAATGGTGACCAGAGGGACTGTTGTAAGTCATATCCCTCACGCCAGACGACGCATCTCCATCCTCCCCCCTCCTCCTCCCTCCCCTTCCTCTAGGAACTTCCACGACCTCTGCAGTGATGAACCTGGGCCAGTGGTAGGCCCAGTGCAGCCCCGAAGATCATGGCTCCCTCTCTACCGACGTGATCAAGGCCATTGACAACGGCTGTGGCTATCATATGCCACTGACACATCATCAGAAGACGAAGCGTTAAGAACACCTGAACTAGAGATGAACGATTGCCAAGCCCTTGAGGAGAAGGCGCGAATATCGGCAGATTGCTATCACTAAGATCGGGAGGGTGATAGTCTCCTTCTCATTCCTTAAGCTTTAAGGGAATTCCGCGAGATGAAGGACCAAGTGCGAACTGACCGTTGGCATCAATTCCTGCGAGGCATTAATGCTCACACGCATCCAAGTCGGGTATAGAGGGATGTTAACAGGATTACAGCCGTGAAACCACCTCCCTATACACCACAATCTCCTTGACTACGCCAACGATCTGGCAGAGCATTGGTCTCCACAGTCACAGACCACTTCACTGTCTCAATATGAACAGGATTCTCCGCACCAAATTGTCGTCAACAGAGGTTTTACCATGGAAACATCCTGTAGCGATCAAACTAAGATGGAAAACATCCCAATCACCTATGAGGATCTACGACGTGCACTTCCCTCCTTCCAACTCACCGTGCTCCAGCCTATGTGCCCAGTACATCATGCCCCGACCTGTCTGTCTTCAACTCATCAGCAGCAGCTCTGCCACTCAACCCCCTAATGTCTTGACCTGCTGTTCTACAAACCTTCTGTGCTTCTGTAATCAATCCTGGTCCTCTCCTGATCCTGGCACCTTCATCAGCCTTTCATACCCTAAATTGGCCCTACCCAGCCCTTCGCATTTCAAACTGGCTCTTGATCTATTCCTTTATACTCTGACTTCTCTCCATCCTTTGATGCTTCCACGTATCCTCCCAACCATTCACTCCTGCTTTGAATGTCGCTCTCCTCAACCACCCATGTAACGACTTAACTCTCTCCAACTCTTCATGTCCCAAGTTAGACCTTACCAAAGCATGTCTTTGCCTGGCTCTTCCCAGCCCTTAAAAATCCACATGCCTTTACCCAAGTCTTCGTGTATCCTCATGGCTTTCTCCGATCCTCCGTGCCTGAACTTGGCTCCCTTCCAATCCTTCATATTTTGCTCTGGTCATCCCTTACCCACCACACTAAATCCATTAAACCCTCCTCACTCACTCTTTCTCCCCTCCCTTTCTCCTCAACTCATAATCTGTAAATCTAGCCTGTCTTCAGCCCGCTTTACCCTCCCACTTGTGTACCTTAAGCTCATCGAGTTGACAGGATTAAGAAGACAGAGACTCGTATATATGATGTTGTTGATGACAGATGATTACTGGACGATAAGGCGTACACACGAATCTAGGAAGGCCCGAATCTCATAGTTAACCTTTATCAATGACGTTAGATCACAGGTGAAACGTACAGGTATTACAGGAGGAGGAGTAATAGGATTATAGAGCTACACGGTCTCATGCCTCAACCAGAGGTACCACGTGGTCAGCCACAGGTACCACGTGGTCAACACAGAAGGGTAGAGGAACGACATACCATGAACGATTTTGTGAAGTTGTTACAATATTGTTCAACACTACAATATCTTGCTTTACCCGTTTCCTTTGAAATGTCTATTCCGAAATCTTACTAAAATCATGATAATGTTTAAGGGAAAACCAGACGAGATTATGATAATGATAATGAGTAGATTTATGAAATATATCATCACTGTTGCAACGAATTTACAGAATGAAAAACGAAGTGTTTACATAGACCAAACCATCGCTGTTGCAGCGAATTTACAGAGAGTAAAACGAAGTGTTTACATAAACTAAAGTAACGTCTGTCTTATTGTAGGGCGGAGGTCGGTCCTGATAGGAGAACATACTGTAGTCAAGGGAGGTTTGGCAGGATGTTTGAGGACTTTCAGTTCTTCCCTCCACTCACGATGGCGTGCCTCACAGAGAATAAGAACGTGTGCATGATGGCATGCCCCAAGTGAATGAGGACCTGTGTAGGATGGCGTGCTCCCCAGGCAATGAGGACGTGTGTGGGATGGCGTGCCCCCCAGAGAATGAGGACGTGTGTAGGATGGCGTGCTCCCAGAGAATGAGGACGTGTGTAGGATGGCGTGCCCCCCAGAGAATGAGGACGTGTGTAGGATGGCGTGCTCCCAGAGAATGAGGACCTGTGTAGGATGGCGTGCTCCCAGAGAATGAGGACGTGTGTAGGATGGCGTGCCCCCACAGAGAATGAGGACGTGTGTAGGAAGGCCTGACCTAAGGAATTGGGGACGTGAGTCGGATGTCATTACCTCAGGGAATGAGGACGCTGGCTGGGTGATGTGACCCCCAGGGAATGAGGATCTGGGTCGTATGGCGTGACCCCTGGGATAATGAGGTGGATCGGGTGACATGACCCTAGGGAATGATGAGGTGGGATGAGTGAAATGACCCTTGGGAATGGGGACATGGACTTGGTGACATGACCTCGGAAAATGAAGACATGGCTCCTCAAAACATTTTGCTTGTACCTTCGTCTCATCTCACGAGTTCCTATCACTTTACCACAGCTTGGCTGTTGCCTCACTCACGCCTGGCTAAAACCAACGCCAGTTCTTGGCTAATGCCTCTCATGGGCTTTACTAATGCCTTGCACGAGCTTTGCTAATGCCTCGATAACGTAGTTAATCTTCACCCAAAGTTTTATTAATGCCATTCTTGATGCCTCAATAGATCTTCACTGGTATCACTCTCCCACTATCGCTTCACAAATTCACCATTTCTTCACTAATAACTTTACTAATAACTTTACTAATAACCTTACTGATCTCGTTCATGCCTTCATTGCCATACGCTACTTCACTGCTGGTTTCCTTGTCTCACCACTACTGCCCTACCAATACAACCACCATAGCTACATAATATCTTCCAAGAATCTTTGTTAAAGCCTCAGCGATAACCACGGCTCTCTTACTTAACGCTCGACTGAGGCTTCGCTAATAACTCGCTAAGACCTCAGGTGATGCTTCCTTAATCCCTCACTTAATACCACGGACGTATGTCAGTAATGCCTTCTTCATAATGCCTCACTGGATGTCTCAGTAACACTTAACTAATATCCCATTACCGATTTGCCACACACGAGAATAAAAGAAGGAAAAAAACAGATCTAATGAACGAATACTTAGGGTGAGATTTTTTGCAGGAGTAGGGCTAGCGAGTAGCACTCACCACAAGACAATCTAGAGTAACGATTGAGTTGTTATCAAGTGTTATCTGAGAGACGGAGAGACAGTACCTTGGAGAGAGAGAGAGAGAGAGAGAGAGAGAGAGAGAGAGAGAGAGAGAGAGAGAGAGAGAGAGAGACCTGGCTTAGGTCGAGATGTGAGTATGTTTTGTATGTATATGTAACTACATATATACACTCTTTTCATTTTATTCGTTGGAAGCTCCAGTCACAGACTTAAGTCCACATCAAGGCCAGTCCTTTATTCAAATACAGAGAGGTAAATGAAAGAGAAAACGAAGAGACAAGGAAAAACATTTACAAATTTTGGAGTGAAAAAGTGCCAGGTCATACATATTGGGAAAGACATTAGAGGGTGGAAAGTTCCAAAGTTTCGAGGTGTAGAGAAAGACGCAGTTATCAAAATGGCCCACCCTTGAGGTGCCAATGGCCACTCAGCAATCATGTGACGCCGCAACTTTGCGTGATCTAGCTAATGGTGGAGGGGAGGGGGCACACAAGCAGCCAGCTAACGGGAGCAAAAAACACAGAAATACTTATAAAAGAGAGAAAGTTGACCAACATTACGGCGTCGGGTAAGTGGGTCAAGTTCAGAAATTTAGCCTGGGAGATATGGTAAGCCGAACTGCTTTGACTCAAGTCTGTCAAGTAAGGATGCAGAACTAAAATCACCCTAGACGTGAGAGCAGCACCCCATACCAGGACGAATCAGTCCTACGTCTAAACGAAGCAACTAACTGTTCGGGAAAAAAAATAGGGTAATTTCTAGTAATAATATCTCTCCCAGCTTCATAGAGGCAGACTTTGCTACTTCCATAATGAGAGGTTTCTAAGATACTGTGGATGTAGCATTAGTACCAGTTATGCTCATTGAGTCAATAGGTAGCATTACAGATCCGACAAAGAGGGGGAAGTTGTGGGGGAGTCTTCGATAAAGACATTAATCTTAACCAGATTTCTTGTAACCCCACTGACAAAACCTGTCTGCGTCTGAGCTTATTGAGGAAGTGATGTCGTGACGAGATCCAGAGTGAGTAAATGAAGAAATAGATTTGAAGGGTGTGGAGGAATACAGTGTTCAATCGTCAGCATATGGATGCATTATTTTCTTTGTAGAGGAAAGAAATTGTTGATAGATAAGGAGAAAGAGTGTAGGAGACAAGACAGAACCTTGAGGGACACGACTGTTGATATCAGATGAAATGGGGAGAGGCTAATCCATCAACAACCATGGAGACAGATAGGTCAGAGGAGAAGCTAGATATGAGAGAGTAAAGTGAGGAAGAGAAGCCGAAAATAGGGGAGCTTAGAGAGAAAACCCCAATGCCACACCCTGTGAAATGCTTTAGATATAGCAAGGGCAACTACAAAGAATTCCCTAATATCTTTCAAGGATGATGACCAGGCAGTAGTAAGATGGAAAAAAGTATCACCAGCGGATTTCGCCTCACATAAGCCACCATATTGATCAGACAGACAAATTCAAGAAGAATGAGGACATGGGAGCTGAGGAGGGATTCGGAGATTTTAGAAATAGTAAATGCCAAAGATGTTAGAGTCATCCAAAGTAGATTTAGACGAAAAACAATAACCAGTGGGAGTTATTGTGTCTACGGGAGAGACAGCTATAGTACCGTCAATACGGAATTATATCTGTCTTTCGTGTAGACAAAGTAACTCTCTTTGGTAAAGACAAGGTACATATACACAAGGTTCAAAGATGGGGCAATGCAAGTGTAAAACCCTTTCCCCGTAACACACAAATGGAAAACAAACTCACACATGCCTTGGTTCGAAACGTGGGCACGACATTCGGCCCACAACAAAGCCACCTCTTCTGGGCTGGTCGATAAATGGCTGTCTGTCTTAGATTGGTGTGTGTGTGTGTGTGTGTGTGTGTGTGTGTGTGTGTGTGTGTGTCATCAGGGAGAGGCTATGAGCCTTAAACTTGGCCATTATGGAGGAGAGAAGAGTGCGGGATGATCTGATCCCAACCTATACATCGTTAAACTAGACTGGACTTTGTAAAAGAGTGAGAGACGACAGGTACCTCTCTCTCTCTCTCTCTCTCTCTCTCTCTCTCTCTCTCTCTCTCTCTCTCTCTCTCTCTCTCTCTCTCTCTGCTCTGCTCTGCTCTCATGCTACTCGCGCGGTCCTTGAAGCATCGGCCAAAACGTTTTAACCCTTTCCTTTAACCCCTTATGTCCCAGTGACACGATAATTGACGCCTCTTCTTCGCCCAGAGTCTGACGTATACCTTCAAGAGGCCACGACTCTCCTACATTGGGCAACGATCTCTTCGCCCCACACGCTTCTCTCGTGGGGCACCACACCGCACGGGGCCTCGGGGCGAGCCACATCACTGTTAATAACACCATAAACAGTCGTAACGGCGATATAACTGCCGAAGTAACAGTCGCCACAGTGATCGTGGCGGCCGTAACAGCCCGTGACGCTGACATGAGCCGTCCCGGGACCCAATGCCGCTCGGGGAATTATCCCCAAATTACGACCCTTCGTCCAGAGAGCTGTCAACCTGTTGTGAAGTACGCTGGCACGATCCTGAGGGTTCTCGGGGCGAGCGACGTGGCCCCTTCCACGTCCGCAGTTATGACCCTTACCTTACAGAAGCTTAAGGGCGTCGTCTACAGCCATCGGGGGTCAGGTGGGGGAGCCCACGGACCAGGCAGTCTCGATAATGAGGGAACGACACAGGTCTGGATGAAATGATACGACGCCCCGGGGCGCAATTACATTCTAAATTTGATTATACAAATTAGTCAGAAGATCCGACATCCACCGGAGCGTTAATAACAGGCTTGTGTACCTCCAATCGCTAGTTTAGGCTTGAGTAAGGGCAATTTACCTGGATGAGCTGGGACAGGTATTAATGATAACATCCAATCTCGACAATCATACCTCATATTACCACGTCAAGGGGCCCACAGCTCTCGCCGCAAGACACCTACCACTCGCGGTCACCCTGCTCACGCCGGCCCAAGACAGTCTAGGTCGAGGCTTACTGCCTCTACTGCAACGGACGATGAAGAAAATATACCTCAGCTCATACTGCACCGTGGAATGAAAGGGATGGGTCTCATGAGTGAAATATACCAAGCACACTACACTGGGATGTGATATCGTGTTCTCCAGGGAATGATATATATCTCTGGGGTAAAACGCACTAGTATATCATGGAAAGAGATTGTACCATGTGCCATGGAGGTCAACATATACATATCGCTGTTGGGCAAAACATCCTCTTTTCACCATAGGGGCAGATTACCACTGTGGGGTAAGATATCGTGCTTATCTACTTAGGGGTAAACATGCTACTTTGGGTAAGATTCACCTCCTCACTAGTAGATGTCACAATGAATCGCTTTTCCCATAGGAGGCGCACGTAACAGCTGCAGGGTATGGTATCCCAGGTTACCATAGGAATAAAACATACAAGTGTTGGGTAATATCATCGTACATTCCTCCATCAGGAGGGTTGTAGAGGGGGTTAAACATACTGCTGGAGAGGTAAGAATCTCTCGCCTCCTCCCTGCTTCCTCCCTGTCGGTAAAATAACTTCGAAAGGCAAGACATCCCTGTTTCCCAGTGGCTGGTGGAGCTACTGCCACCGGCCAGACTAGCTAGACTGACCAGAGATAAAAATTGCTGATTATCATTGTGATGTCCAGCTGACTATAATCTGATTGATGATGATGTACGAGGGAGATCACATGGAAATTATTAGCTAATTATACCATTTGAGGGGCCGGGGATATCTCGGGCAATGGCCTTTACTCCTGCCTCGTGCTTCCTGCCACAGGGGAGCAACGTGGACGAGAGGGAGAGGAAAGATGATGATGAAGATGAAGAGAGAGAAGAAGAAGAAGGAGGAGGAGGAGGAGGAAGAAGAGGAAGAAGAGGAAAAAGAGAAGTAAGATGACAAAGAAGAAGTAAAAGAAAAAGAGGAAAATGAAGAATAACAAGAGGTAGAAATAATAAGAAGAGGAAGAAGAAGAACGAGCAAGAAGATGATGGTGATGATGATGATGATGATAATAATGATGATGGTGACGTTGATGGTGATAATTGTTGTGATGATGATGATGATGATGATGATGATGAAGAAGAAAGAGAAGAGACTGAAAAATGAGATGAATGATACGAGCATAAAAGAAAGGAAATGATGATAAACCGAAGAAAGCGTAGGGAGAATTGGACAATGAAAAGAATAATGGAGGAAGAGAGAGATATGTGAATGACTCCCACCCCAAGCGAGAGAGAGAGAGAGAGAGAGAGAGAGAGAGAGAGAGAGAGAGAGAGAGAGAGAGACCCGGGGTTACGCGGATCTTTAAACGACCAGCCAGCAAGTGAAGGCACAAAAACGCCTCTCGTCAGCCAGGGTGCGTGGCGAACATGCAACGCTTCCTACAAGGAAATAAGACATTATCATGGCCAGAACTAGACTTGCAGGAGGGATTGTTCGTGCCTCTTGCCTTATTGGGCCGTTCACCTCAGGTAACTTTGACAGGCTTGTTATACCTTCTTTTCACCTCCCTTTGTCTTTCCCCTCATCGTCTACAATCTTGTATTCATGATTTCCTGAATTATCGCTTTCCTGTAGTCGCTATTCGTTTTCATCATATATGTTATCGTAAGTTTGAGGATAATTCTCTTTCCATTTGCAGGTTTTTATTTTTCGTATTTTGATTGTTACATCACCTGCGTGGTCCAGATATGTACAGTTATTCTGCTTGTCTTCTATGCACATTTTCACAGAGTGTTTGGCTTCAATACTGATGTGGGTAACTGTGTGTGTATTGTCTGTCTGCATTTTTCCCAGAGGTAACCTTCTAAGAATGGTTAGATATCATCAACTTATGGGGTCGTATTCTACATAGATTCTTTTTTTTTTTTTAACTCAAGCATTTCTTTAGTTTACATCTTCTGGTAAGACGGAGTTGCATGCCCCAATCAAAGCTTTTTCCCCTCGAAAACTTTTATCTATGTGATCATGAAAATGAAAAGACATACAGCGGGGGATCCATCGTAGCTCCACGCTAGGTTATATTCCCTAGTGTTATATATATGAAAGGTTATAGGAAGAGGGAAAGACAAAAGAAGGAGGAGACCTCCACTGCCTCACTGTACGAGGAAAGAAGGAAATTATCATGGCAGCCAGCCCTCCCGTGGCTGGTCCCCACGCAGGGTGGGAAGAAGTAGCCAGTCGCGCCCCGCGGATCGAACCTTCTGGGCCTGGGGGCTCATTCAAACACCTCACGAGATAAGAGGCCAAAATGATACCTGTAGAACAGAGAGATGGAAACAACGTCCAGGCCGATGGAACGGAATGGTTAAAGAAAGATGTTTGCAGGTGATTTCATGAAGGAAATGGCTTTATATTTCCACTCTCAATAAAACGAAGGTAGAAGCAGGGCCAACTGCTCCTAGACTACAAAATCTCTAAACATACCCATCTTTGTCCTTATAGAAGTGACCTCTCCTTCCACAAATTCCTTAATGCTCACTACCACGTTCCACCAATTGCCATATCTACTCCCAAATACCTAAAACACTCTATTTTCCGCAGGTTCTTTTCCATTCAAAGTCAGACTCGAACCATCCTGCCTGATCCCATCGTTACACCTCATCATCATACTTGTGTCCACATTAGCACTCAATTTTCTCTATTTCCTAAGGCACCAGCTTCGAGGATCTCTCTCCTGAGTCTGCCACCAGGGACGTGTCATCTACAAACAGCACACGACTTACCTCCCAGGCTCTACCCGACCCCAGAATACTCCCAGGCCCTCGCAACTCACCCCGTCCTTGACCAGATCCATCAGCCATTTTCTCTTCACTCTCTCTCTCTCTCTCTCTCTCTCTCTCTCTCTCTCTCTCTCTCTCTCTCTCTCTC